>NC_141044.1:42117500-42120000 GCF_052040795.2 Danio rerio
TGCCAGCGTTCATGATCACTGCACACTGCAGAGTGCTGTACTTCATACCAGGACAGGGTTTTATTATCAAGCTGATGGGGGATATGAGGAGATTTACATAAAACACACACACATACAACCAAACATATAACAGCAACTGACTGACAAATGTTTTGGTTGGTGCTCTCTGTGTGTGTATGTGTGCAGTGATGTGAAGATCCCGCTGTGGAGATGGCAGTATATGATGATCTTCATGCTGGCGAACACCATCAGCTGCATAGTCACATCCACAATACTCAACATCATCGACTACAGACAGGTAACACACACACACACACACACACACACACACACACACACACACACACACACACACACACACATACACACACCTGCACTCATAACACTAATACACAGACATATTCACACATTGTAAACAAAACTCACACACAGCACGTAACAAAACATCACACACAAGCAATACACACCAATTCACATTACATAACCCCTCCCACAGACACAGAACGGAAAACACACAACATAACTCACAACACAAAACACACTCACACAATGTACACGACTCACATGCACACACCGCAAAACAAAACACACATAAGACACTCATGCAACATGCACACTCACAACACAAAAAATATGCTACACATAACCCAATCCACCCACACACACAAACAACACACAAACACAAAAACACACACACAGCTAAACTACATGACACACAACCACACACATACACAAATACACATCACAAAACACACACACACAAACACACACAAATACACAACACACACACACACACACAAATACAAAATACACAACACAAAACAGACACACACAAACAAATACACATCACAAAACACACATACAACACAAAACACACACACAAATACACAACAGAAAACACACACACACACACAAATACACAACACAAAACACACACACACACACACACACACACACACACACACACACACACAAATACACAACACTAAACACACACACACACAAATACACAACACAAAACACACACACACACACACACACACACACACACACACACACACACACACACACACACACAAATGCACAACACAAAACACACACAAATACACAACACAAAACACACACACAAATACACAACATAAAACACACACAGCACAAAACACACACACACACAAATACACAACAGAAAACACACAGACAACAAACACACACATACACACACACACAAATACACAACACAAAACACACACACAAATACACAACATAAAACACACACAGCACAAAACACACACACACACAAATACACAACAGAAAACACACAGACAACAAACACACACATACACACACACACAAATACACAACACAAAACACACACACAAATACACAACATAAAACACACACAGCACAAAACACACACACACACAAATACACAACAGAAAACACACAGACAACAAACACACACATACACACACACAAATACACAACACAAAACACACACACACAATGTACACGACTCACATGCACACACCGCAAAACAAAACACACATAAGACACTCATGCAACATGCACACTCACAACACAAAAAATATGCTACACATAACCCAATCCACCCACACACACAAACAACACACAAACACAAAAACACACACACAGCTAAACTACATGACACACAACCACACACATACACAAATACACATCACAAAACACACACACACAAACACACACAAATACACAACACACACACACACACACAAATACAAAATACACAACACAAAACAGACACACACAAACAAATACACATCACAAAACACACATACAACACAAAACACACACACAAATACACAACAGAAAACACACACACACACACAAATACACAACACAAAACACACACACACACACACACACACACACACACACACACAAATACACAACACTAAACACACACACACACACAAATACACAACACAAAACACACACACACACACACACACACACACACACACACAAATGCACAACACAAAACACACACAAATACACAACACAAAACACACACACAAATACACAACATAAAACACACACAGCACAAAACACACACACACACAAATACACAACAGAAAACACACAGACAACAAACACACACATACACACACACACAAATACACAACACAAAACACACACACAAATACACAACATAAAACACACACAGCACAAAACACACACACACACAAATACACAACAGAAAACACACAGACAACAAACACACACATACACACACACACAAATACACAACACAAAACACACACACAAATACACAACATAAAACACACACAGCACAAAACACACACACACACAAATACACAACAGAAAACACACAGACAACAAACACACACATACACACACACAAATACACAACACAAAACACACACACACAATGTACACGACTCACATGCACACACCGCAAAACAAAACACACATAAGACACTCATGCAACATGCACACT
>NC_141044.1:42125000-42157500 GCF_052040795.2 Danio rerio
AAGAAATATTTTAATTGTAGGGTCTCTCATACCGCATTGAATCCAAACGGGGGCATCGGAGAGCCGCTCAGGTAGGATTGGTCACTATCAAGGGGCGTTACAAGGGTACTTATCAACGATCTATACACATTAACTATTTGCCGACGGCTTTTTTCATTTTACAACTAAACTAAAATCAATAAAGGCAACGTTTAAGTGCGTATAAATTCCTGCCTGTAAGTTTAAATAACTTCGCTGTACACCGTACACAGTCCACCTACCATGATTCTTGTTATTCCCCATAAAATCAGTGCGATTGAGCCATCTGATTGGCCGCTGACGTAGTCTGACTACAAATAGTAGGCGTGTCCTTTCCTCTGATTGGCTTGCGGCGCACGTCAGTTAAGTCTCGCCCCGCCCTTCTCATTCCTGCGTGTGTGAGTGTGAAGTGTGTGTAGATCAGCTGTGACCGTGGGAAACGAAGCCACTGTGCCAACCAGACCTGCAAAAATCCGGCAGGAATCTCTCGAAAATCCACGTTGAAACACACTGGATAGTTTCTGGATAGTTGTGTCCGCGTGCCGCTGAGAGGCTCGTCGGGAGCGGTGAGCTAGAGGAAAGTAAACACCTCTTCTCCATCACTGTTTACTTCGACTGTTTCTATAAGTTTACCGTATTATTTAAGGGGCTCGCAGAGTAACGCATCTGCGCGTGTCCGCGGGCATACACACGGACGCGCGCGTGTATCGAGAGCGCGGAAGGTCCCGGACTGAATCCCCTTCACAATCAACCCCTCAAGAGAGCTTAATGTAAAACTTTTCGGCTTCTTTATTTCTAACTCTGGGATGTAAATAGTGTTCTTGTGAACACTGTCTCCTCGCCGAGGGTCCTGTCAGGTGATTATTGTGCATGAATAATTGATCCCCGTAGTGAGTTTGTGATGAGGCGGACTGCGGCGCGCGGGGGAGGACTCTCCGCTGGAATTATTGCGCAGTTTTTAAAATAACGGGAAAGAAACGGGAACACAAACCCACACTCATGGCACAGAGCACGTCTGCGAAAGATAACGCCTGTCGAAAATTCCAGGCCAATATTTTCAACAAGAGTAAATGCCAGAACTGCTTCAAAGCTCGAGACGCGCACCTGCTGAGTGATGAAGACTTCACACAGGTAACTCAATGCAGACATGCACATCAATTACGTGTGCTGGACATTGAGGTAAAGTTGGCTTTATAAGCGCACATTTGTTCATTGAGAACTTGTGACACGCTCCTTACGTTGTTTACCGTGCTACTTTAATTATTCGGCCTGAAATCACATGCTAGTTTGACTTCAAAACACCATTGGCACTATTTAATTGACTCTGAACAATGTTGTACTATGATAGTCATTGCCTGCTGATAGCATGTCACTATTTAGTATTTGCAAATTATTCTTTTTCTGACATTATATAAAATAAAAATGAAAATCTGAATGTGTACATATAAAAACAACTTCATCTCAGTGTGCTCGACTGCTCTGAATGATAACTCAGTGTCAAAACTGAATTGCTTCAAAACTGCACTAACAATCAAGTCCATTGCAGTAGCCTATGATTTTTTTTCTGTTCCAGACGGTTAATATGTGTGATTTACTATATATTTTGATAATATACTGTAATAGTAATTCTATTGTTGGAGTTATAATCTAAAATCATAGATGCAGTTAATTATTCAGAGTTATTAAACCCTCTTTTATTTTATTATTTGTTTAATTATTTCCCAAATGATGTTTAATAGAGCAAGGAAATTTTCACAGTATATCATATGTTTTTTTTCTTCTGGAGAAAGTCTTATTTGTTTTATTTCATGTAAAATAAAAGCCGTTTTTAATATTTTAAAGCCAAAATTAATAGCTCCTGTAAGCTATAGATATTTTTCGATAGTCCACAGAACAAACCATCATTATACAATAACTTGCCTAATTACCCTAACCTGCCTACTTCACCTAATTAACCTAGTTAAGCCTTTAATTGCCACTTTACGCTGTGTAGAAGTGTCTTGAAGAATATCTAGTTTAATATTATTTACTGTCATCATGGCAAAGATCAAATAAATCAGTTATTAGAAATGAGTTATTAAAACTATTATGATTAGAAATGTGTTGAAGAAATCTGCTCTCCATTAAACAGAAATTAAAGAAAGAAATAATCAGGGGCTATTAATTCAGGGGGGCTAATAATTCTGACTTCAACTGCATTTACAATAATAATGACATTAAAATGTGAAATTCAAATAAAACATACTGTAATTCAAAATAGATAATGAGAATACTTAATACATTTACCTGTTGTTAATTTCTTCAAATAAATTTTGTAAATGATAAATGCATTTTTTGAAATGTGAAGACATGTTATCAGTAGTTCATAAAATAAAACGATTTTAAAAAAGATTAAATATAAATAAAAAGATTTACTTAAAACACAAACCTATTAGTCCAAATTAAGAGAACCGATTTCAGATTCATATTACTTTAAATTAGTTTCTTAATTGTTTTTTTCAGAGCTACTATATGTATGTATATACTACTTAAAGGCAAAATTATTAGCCCTCCTGTGGAATAATTTTCAAAATATTTCCCAAATGTTAAAACAAACAGATAGAAGATTTGATTTAAAAAAAAGAAACATTTTAAAACCTAATATTTTTATGTTATATTTTTCAATAAATCATTTAAAATAACCCATTTTTGTATGTGCCATGATGGCAGTGCATAATATAGTACTAGTTTTTAAGACTAGTATTCGACTTAAAGTGCAAATTAAATGCTTAACTAGCTTAATAAGGTTAACTAGGCAAGTTGTTGGACAACAGTGGTTTGTTCTGTAGACTGTATTGACCTTAAAATGTATATATATTTTTATTTAAATGTTTTAAATCAGCCTAACTATAAATGAGAATATGCTTTTTTCAGAAGAAAACAAATATTATAAGAAATACTGTGGGAAAATGTATTGCATAAACATCACTTGGGAAATATTTGAAAAATAATTCGGATATAACCTTCAAATTAATATAATATAATATAATATAATTTAATATAATATAATATAATATAATATAATATAATATAATATAATATAATATAATATAATATAATTTAATATAATATAATATAATATAATATAATATAATATAATATAATATAATATAATTTAATATAATATAATATAATATAATATAATATAATAATATAATATAATATAATATAATATAATAACCTTCAAATTTATTGTATATAAAATAATATATAGCCCCCTTTTCATTTCCCCAATTTCTGTTTAACTGAGAAAAGATTTTTTTCAACACATTTCTAAACATAATAGATTTATTAACTCATCTCTAATAACTGATTTATTTATCTTTGTCATGATGACAGTAAATAATATTTGACTAGATATTCTTCAAGACACTTCTATACAGCTTAAAGTGACATTTAAAGGCTTAACTAGGTTAATTAGGTTAATCAGGCAGGTTAGGGTAATTAGGCAAGTTATTGTATAACGATGGTTTGTTCTGTAGACTATGGGGAAAAAAATTATAGCTTAAGGGGCTAATAATTTTGATCTTAAAATGGGTTCAAAAAATTAAAAACTGTTTTTATTCTAGCCAAAATAAAACAAATAAGACTCTCTCCAGAAGGAAAAATATTATCAGACATACTGTGAAAATTTCTTTGCTCTGTCAAACATCAATTGGGAAATATTTAAAAAAGAAAAAAAGTCAACTTGGGGCTAATAATTCTGACTTCAACTGTTTGTGTGTGTATATATATATATATATAAATATGATTTATTTTTATAGAACTATCTGAAGGGTTTCCATCAGTCAAAGCCTTTCACACAGTTTAAATGTCAAACACTGGCTCTGGATGACCCCCAAACTTACAATATAATAACAAACTATTGACCTTATTCTTCGTGCATGAGCGGGTGCAGCCATTTGAATCTTTTTGGCTTGAAACTTCTGCTCTCATTCCCTTCCATTAATTTTTAGACAATTAAAACAACTCCTTTGCTGCTTGATTTTGCAAACTGATAGTTTCTTATTATATCATTCTGCTTTGTCTGTATAGTCATGGACACACTTGTTTGTAGAGCGAGTAGTTTTCCACAGTTTATTATTTCTAGTCATTTCTCCCATATCTGACTGAATCGGAAGTTCTAAACCATTCGCAAAAATGAGCGCACGTCTGCATTGAAGAATAATAATAAGACTATGGATTTTAGACCATGATAGAGTGTTGGATGCTGATTAGTTTAATGCACAGCATATGATAGAAAATTAAAACGTGTCCACAGAACTCACATATTTCTGCCCTTTGGTAATGCCGTGTTGTTGTTGTTGTTGTTGTTATTGTTGGATGAAAATAGCCCATCATGTTAAAAATATTGACATGAATATGATGAGCATTCATTACCAGGATATATCAGGTAAACACATTAAAGAGACCGTTCAGCCAAAACAAAACATTTCCTCATCCTCCAACAAACCTGTTTGAGTTTCTTCTGTTGAACACAAATGAAGATATGTTATGTAATGTGATATACTGAAGAATGCTGGTTAAAAAAACGTAGTATTAATATTTTTTGGTTCATACTATGAAAGTTAGTTGCTGCTTTTTTTCCTCCAACATTCAACATAATATATTGTAATATTCATAAAAGTGTAGAACCACGAAACATGGTGTAGATGTCAGCCAGATGACTGATTACAGGGATTAGTAGTAGTTAATGATGCTGTTTACTAGATGCGCTGCATTTACTGATTGTTTCATTTATATTGGAATGTATTTTATAAGGATTAACCTCTTGAAGACACAATAAAAATAATAATAATAACAAGACAACAAAACATAAATGAACATAACATCCACTATAGACAACAACAAAACTAAATATTAAATGAAGAAAAAAAAACATCAAGATTATCTGATAAGATTAATAACAAAACATGATATGAAATAAACAGATCAGTGAATCCAATCACAACATAATCAATAACATCTTCACGGTGCTCACAGCAACCTGAGATCGATTCCTGGATCGAGGTCCTATGCCGATCCTTCCCCTCACTCTGCTTCCAGTGCTTTCCTGTCTGTCCTCCACTATCCTATCCCAATAAAAGCTGAAAAACCTCTAAAAAATAATTATAAAAAAATTATAATGAAGACTACTGTAAAAAAATAATAGGACAAGAAGTCATGACAACAAATGCTTTTGTTACTTTAGCCTATTTATTAAGCTAATCAATTTTTAACCAATTTAATTTAATTATAAAGTTCAATTCAATGTTTTTATTCATTTTATATATTCATATTCATTTATTATATTATTTATTTGATGTAAATTGATATGTTGAGTTGATTCAACAAAAATAAGGCAGCAAGATTACATTTTTTACTGTATACAATGAATTTTTCATTTGATTATTAAACTTATGCACATTAATGCTTTTAGACTCCCCAGAAAACCTATAAAGCACTGTATATTTCATTTGTTGTTTTGCTTTGTTGCATTTATTTATGTTTTGATTAGTTTATTATATTGTTTTCGCCTGCACTCACCTAAAATTACCCAAGTGAGTCTAAAATTCAGCTGAACAAGCCAATATTGCAATATACAGTTGAAGACAAAAGGTATTATTAAAATAGTAATTATAATTATTATATATATTATTATATTATACAGTATTATATTAATATATATTAAATATATATATATATATATATATATATATATATATATATATATATATATATATATATATATATATATATTAATTAATAAAAAACTATTTTTTAAATTTATATATATATATATATATATATATATATATATAAAAATTAGAAAAATAGTTTTTTATTAATTAATATATATATATATATATATATATATATATATATATATATATATATATATATATATATATATATATATATAAATTAATTAATTAATAAAAAAAAAATAAATATATATATACAGTTGAAGTCAGAATTATTAGCACCCTTTTGATTTTTATTTTCTTTTTTAAATATTTCCCAAATGATTTTTAACAGAGCAATGAAATGTTCACAGCATGTCTGATAATATTTTTTGTTCTGGAGAAAGTCTTATTTGTTTTATTTTGGCTAGAATAAAAGCTGTTATTAATTTTTTTAAAACCATTTTTGGGACAAAATTATTAGCCCCTTTAAGCTATATTTTTTCCCGATAGTCTACAGAACAAACCATCGTTATACAATAACTTTACTAATTACCCAAACCTGCCTAGTTACCCTTATTAACCTAGTTAAGCCTTTTAATGTCACTTTAAGCTGTATAGAAGTGTCTTGAAAAATATCTAGTAAAATATTATTTACTGTCATCATGATAAAGAAAAAATAAATCAGTTATTAGAAATAGGTTTTTAAAACTATTATGATTAGAAATGTGCTGAAACAATTTTCCCAGAACAGAACAGAAATTGGGGGGGAAAATAAACAGGGGCGCTAATAATTCAGGGGGGCTAATAATTCTGACTTCAACTGTATGTGTGTGTGTGTGTGTGTGTGTGTGTGTGTGTGTTTGTGTGTGTGTGTACACCAAAAAGTATTTATAAAATGTTATAAATTTAATCTAGTTTTGCCATGAAATAGCCAGAGAAGCTGATATGGCAATAAGTTTAAGTCTCTCTTTCAATAATTAGCTATTAAAAATTAGCTCATTCAGTTATTCATTCATTCATTTTCATTCAGCTTAGTCCCTGATTATCAGAGGTCGCCACAGCGGAATGAACCACCAACTATTCCTGCATTTGTTTTACGCGGTGGATGCCCTTTCAGCTGCAATCTAGTACTGGGAAACAGCTATACACTCTCACATTCATGCACACACACTCATACACTATGGCAAATGTAGTTTATTAAATTCCCCTATAGCGCATGTGTTTGGACTGTGGGGGAAACCGGAGCACCCGGAGGAAACCCACGCCACCACGGGGAGAACATTCAAACTCCACACAGAAATGCCCAGTCGAGACTCAAACCAGTGACCTTCTTTCTGTGAGGACACAGTGCTAACCACTGAGCCAGCATGCCGACTAGTAATTAGTTATTAAATGGATTAATACTAACTTATATCCGTTAAGCATGTCTGAAATATTTGAAAAAGAGTTTATATTTCAGAGGAGGGCTAATAATTATGTGCATCGCAGAAAAACAAAATACCACAATGCTATTTTCCCCCATTATAATTTAAATGTCATTCCACCAGCTGTCAACCCAAGATATGCCTCATATTGAGCTGTATTTTAAGATCTGATTCCTGATCCAGAATAGTTTTACTGTAAGGCCACACGCAGATACAGGGGCTTTCCAGAACGTATCCTTAAAAATGACCACAGCTGGGTCTCCACTGTATTACAGAGGTGACGTGGCCTGCGTTTGCCATCTGCCTCACTGCATAGGTTGGATTGTTATCAGAGAAAGAAGTGATGAAGCAAAGAAAGCCTGAATATTTGGACGTCTACGTGAGCATGAGGGAGAAATCTAGAGAACTGAGCCTCAAAGCGGCACTCAAGTCTTTTTTTAGCAAGCACTTGGAAATTGAGTTGACTAAAATGAATCAGGTCTTTAGTACCTGTTAAGGACAGTCGTGTATTGTACATCCTCCTTTTGTTTGAGCTTCAGATTTACACTTATTAACTTCAGAATCAAGTCCTGTTTCCCAGCAGGCATCTTTAGGATTCTCATGTCTTCCTTTTTTCGTAGTCTAAAGGTCATCGCACCTATTTTAATTCTTTAATGTGATCTATTTTCAAGTGAATTAAGATATCCAGTTAGAAAAAAAGGACTTTAAGAACTGACTGGATGGTAAAAAAGATTGTCTCTGCATTACGGGATGTTAGAGTGTTTGGGTGTTTCCCAGTACTGTGTTGCGGCTGGAAGTGCATCTGCTGCATAAAACATGCCATATGCTCTGTTAGTCATATTTGTTGTGTTGGTTTGTGTTTATAGCTTCAGGACCATCTGAATCTCAATTTTTCCAATGTCCATTTCTTGGTTTTGAGGGCTTTAAAATGATAAGAGTTGGGGTCACTCATTTTTATGCGTTTCCAAAATTGGACGGCTCGTTTCTCAATGCGCATGAGTAGAGGATACTGGCCTAATTCTGCCCTGCATGCATTGCTGGGTGTTCCTCAGTACCCTGAGGATGCTCCTACTCTGCATGTAGGCTTTCAATTGGATTTTTATGCCACTTATCAAACTCATGACGAGGGCCAAACAGAATCTGCAGACATTTTTTGCTATTTCCGCTGAGAATTTTGTTAAATATCTTCGGATATTTATTTATCGGTAAGATACTTAAATATCTTACCGGGAGTATCAAACTAAATAATTAAGATATGAAGCTGGGTTCAACACTAAGGGTGCTTTCACACCTGTGAATTGATTCAGTTGTTCCGAAACAGAGATTACAATTGTTACATTGTTGCTCTTTGCTCTTGGAGCGGTTCACTTTCACACTGCTAAGTTTCTAATCGGACCAAAAAAGCTAAAACAAGTCACGTGCGAGGAAACTCTCTTCACATTGATGAGTGTCAGGGTTTATTTTGCAGCGTCCCGCTCAGCTGTCAGGAGAGGTGGTGGTTTGGTGATGATTGACAGGGTGTGCGCGCGCGACGTGTCTGAGGAGAGACGCGGTGGGGAGGGGTGAGAAGGGTGCGCGACGATGCCTATTTGAGGACCGGGTGGGAAACGCGAGATTACCGGGAGATCATCACTCGTTTGCGGGCATCGGGAGACTCGCGAAACTTCCCTCCCTACTCATAATTCTCTGTTCATATAGCCGTATGCCTATTACATATCCATAAAACACTGTGTATAACCGCGCTCGGATCGGATCGCTTTCTCACTGCAATCGATCCGCTCCAGGGTTCATTTCAATCGAGCCGAGACCACCTCATTCACGCGATCTCGGAGCGATTACTTTGGCGCGGAACAGAGCGCGATTGCCCTGTTCACATATGCCAAACGAACCGCGCTAACTGGGCAATCGAGACACGATCCGAAACAAAAGTGTAGGTGTGAAAGCACCCTAAGGATATTTTCTACTGGCTCGATTGGACCAGTGGTTCAGATTTTTACTTGCCTTGCCAATTTCACAGGCCCCACACTAAAAAAATAAATAATAATAAATTTAGCCACATATTTTAAATAATGTGTCAAAAATAACGTCTGTAAATCTTAAATTTAAATATTTTAAAAATGTTAAAATATTTAGCAGTAAAATATATAGCAGTATAGATAATGTGCAGGTATTTTATCGCAAAACATAACGTGGCTGACCTAAAAGTGATGGCAAACTATGCAAAACATCACTTCTTTTTTTCATGGTATTGGACCCATGTAAATGCCTGTTTCCACAATGTTAGGCCGTACTCACACTAGGTACAGTTGCCTCGAACCGGGCCAAAGCACGCTTGTTCCCCCTCCCGTCTCCCCCGACGGCCCGCACTCACACCACAAATGGGCTTCGGCACGCTTACGTCATCACTGCTGCGCTGTTCAGTGAGAAGCGCTCTCTCACTCAGCAGCAAGGTGGAGATTTCTCTAGTTATATCGTTTCAGTCGTTTGTTATGCTGTGACATGCAGTCAAATATTTCGCCAAACTGTCCTTAGGGATGCGGGGACACGCAGTCAGATATTTCGCCGAACAGATCCGCCACTTTTGGCGCTCATAAACAATCATAAAGCTCTCGTGCTGCAGGAATGAGGAGGTCTGCTGAAGCCGCTATCTGTCGTGCTGTGAGGGGTTTGCGTCTTTAATAAACTACGGCAGTTTGCGTTCACTGAACACTAATATTGATTAATAAATCCATATGAAACAGCCCCTTAAAGTAACGTCTCGCTTTCAGTTTAAAAGCGAGTTCAAAGCCCAAGTGAACCGCGCTCAGGCACACCTCTTCCAACCGGGCCAGGGCCGGCCAAGTGAACTGTGCTTGAGCCCGATTCAGCGCACTCACACTTCTTAAACGATCCGGGAAACAGGCCTGGGCACGGTACAGATGGCATAGTGTGAGTAGGCCCTTAGAAACAGATGTTTTCTTTTAGCCTCACGATTTAATGTGGCTGTCATGTTGCCGTCTCTTCACCGTACTGCTTTTTACTAGGTTATGGTATAAATAACGTGCTCACAACATCCAATAAGATAAGAGGAACCCAAAGCAATATGGTGTTTACGACTTCATAGAAAAGGTGGCATTCAAAGACTTAAAAGCACAAATTGTTTCGCGATTCTAAGACTGTGTTTGCATGCAATTGACAAATAGTCGCTGGCAAATTCAAATTTAGTGACAAGGCAGCACTGGTCCCATCGGGCCAGTAACCATTCTGTCTGCTGTCCCGAGCATCTCTCGCTCTGGCCCCGGGCCCTGTGAAGTAAAAAATAATACCTTTTTAAGCTTTTATTTAATATCAACTATGCAAATTCATTTAGATCTACTTTATTGGGTATTTTTTGTAGTCTCTCATATAATATCTCTACTAAAAGACAGAAAATATTACTTTACAAACTATATTGTGAATGAATTATATGAACATTTTCATATTAGTCAACAATTATACTGAAATTAATAAAAAAAAACTGAATAAATGTAAATGTACACGCATTTACACAAGTAAATAAACAGAATCAATGATAAGCTAAAAATCTGCGGAATTTTGCACGTGCAGATTTCATGTGGGCCTACCTATGACTGAGGGGAGGACTCCACACTTCACATCCATATAGCACTTTAGATTCAATCACTGACTAGAAAATTTTGAGCCAGATTTCAACTGGAATTTCTATTTGTGTTGATTTTTTTGTAATGGCGTATAAGGCCTGTCTTGCTTTCTCCTTGTTCATTCACAGCCAAATTTAGTTTTCCATTAGCACTTATTTTCAACCCAAGGTATGTGTAGCTTGTGGTAGGTTCAATTTTTGTCATACCAAGGGTGAAACTGTGTTTCTTTCCCTGATATCTGGGTTTTTTCGTGAATATTAGGGTTTTGGTTTTCTTTGAGTAAACGGTCAAGGCACAGGTCTGACAGAAGCTGTGCAGTAGGGCTGTGTGATTAATCGAAATCTAATCGCAATTTGAATTAGTTAATCGCAAGAGGCTGCAATATGAAATATATACATGTATACAGTTGCAATCAAAATTATTAGCCTCCCTAAATTATGAGCCTCCCTGGTTATTATTTTCCCCAATTTCTGTTTAACGGAGAGCAGATTTTTTTCAGCACATTTCTAATCATAATAGTTTTAATAACTCGTCTCTAAAAACTGATTAGTTTTATCTTTGCCATGATGACGGTAAATAATATTTTACTATATATTCTTCAAGACACTTCTATACAGCTTAAAGTGACATTTAAAGGCTTAACTAGGGTAATTGGGTTAGGGTAATAAGGCAAGCTAATGTATAATGATGGTTTGTTCTGTAGACTATCAAAAATATATAGCTTAAAAGGGCTAATAATATGACCTTAAAATGTTTTTTAAAGAATGAATAATTATTCAAGCTGAAATAAAGCAAATATGACTTTCTCCAGAAGAAAAAATATTATCAGACATACTGTGAAAATTTCCTTGCTGTTAAACATCATTTGGGAAATATAAAAAAATAAATAAATTCAAAGGGGGCTTATAATTCTGATTGCAATTGTGTATATATATATATATATATATATATATTTAATTTCCCCCTCCCAGAGCAAAATGTGTGACTGCTGGCAGTGTGTGACACATTCTTACTAGCCAATTGATTTAGCACGCTTTTGTTCTGCCCAATCAGAAAAGGGTATATGCCGAAGCATGCTAATAGGACTTTTAATTTGCCAGTAACCTGGGTTAATCGATTTCAGTGAACTATATGCCAATGCAAAATCGCAGCATTTAAGGTCTGTTTTCTTTAAAAATCAGTGATCTCCACTAGCTGAGTGATATTCGATATAAAGTGCGTCTCAGATTATACAAGAAGCACTGCATTACATTACATTTCCCCCCGCCATGTCTTTATAATATTAGCATTTATTTTACCCCGGGATATTCAATGAATCTTTGATGCTAGCCTGCCGATTCTGACAGTTCATGTGAGGAAACGGCTTTTTGTCTCGTTTTACTAAATGAATGCCAAAGTCTGTTTAACTGATTGTATTTTAATGACATTACAACATCCATGCTGTAAAAGCAACCGTATACAATGGAAGAAAACTGACAATATCAGGTCACCGGAAGTTTATCAGTATGGGAAACACACTAGCTCGGCATATACCCCATTGCGCAACTGAACTACGGCCTCAATAAAAAAAGAAAAGATAACAGACAGGAAAGCGCTGACAAGTGGGATGGTGGTGTCTGCTGCTTCAGAAGCATTGATAGACAAATTAATATCAAAGAAAAACAGCAGATGTAATACGGGAATATTTTGGTTTCAAAGTCACAGTCACCGAACAAAAACGGGGAGCTGTCGCAGAGTTGTTGCTACGGCTTGTGGATTATTGAGCTGGAGCTTGACTACAAAATCAAATCGTAAATCAAATCACAATCGCAATATCCGTAAAAAAAAACGCAATTAGATATTTTCCCCAAATGGCACAGTCCTGCTGCTGCTCTAGACCCTCTTCTGTTGGCGACAGCAGCACTATCATCTGCAAACGGCAGGAAGTTTTCACTGGAATCGTACAGTGGGAGACCCGGCGTATCTGCTTGCTCTCGGAGGTTGGTCATAATGGACAGCCCTGTTTCATTCCCCACCTCTAAAGGAAGATTTCTGTTCGCTTATTTCCCATTTTAATTGCGCACATTGCATTGTTTTTATAATGTATGTTTTACCGCTGATACCTGATTCTAGAAGTTTAGACAGCAGACCTTCATGCCAAATTGAATCAAACGCTTTCTGTCTCTCTCCCTCTCCCTCTCTCTCTCTGGCTGTCTCTCTGCAGTTGGTCAGGTTTTTTCCGAGTTGTTCATTCCACACATATTTATGTCCATGCTTTTTGTCATGCTATTAGAATCCACCCTCCCCCTTGACACACACACACACACACACACACACACACACACACTCTCTGTGAGACAGTCAGCGCTCAGTTCTGCTGTTATGAGAGAAAAGGGGGGCTGTAAAAATAAACAGAACAAACTTTAACCATTGAAGAGGAAAATCTGGCCTACATTAGTCTCTCTCTCTCTCTCTCTCTCTCTCTCTCTCTCTCTCTCTCTCTCTCTCCCTCCTCTGTGTGTGTGTGTGTGTGTGTGTGTGTGTGTGTGTGTGTGTCCCTGTCCGCTCCTCATCACTGATTTCCCAGAGCTCAGAGTCTCCCATTAAAAGGATCTCAGGAGAAACTAGATTTGCATTTCCTGAAGGAAAATAGCAGAGTAAAAGAATAGTGTTAAAGTTTTTAGGTAAGTGTACCCTCTCAGTAAAAAAGGGGGACAAAAGCTTTTGCTGGGGCGGTAGACTCTCAAAGGGTACTAAATGCACCCTTTAAAGGCGAGAGCTCAACCAAAACTTCTGTCATTTGCTCCCCTTGACTTGTTTGTTTCTTTTTAGGCCCCCTATTTTTTCAAAATAATTTTTTGTGAATGATAAATATCTTTATATTCATCCATTTATTTTCTCTTCAGCTTAGTTCCTTTATTAATCAGGGGTCGCCACAGCGGAATGAACCCCCTACTTATCCAGCATATGTTTTGCGTAGCAGATCCCCTTCCAGCTGCAACCTACCACTGCGAAACATCCATACACACTCATTCACACCCATACGTTGTGGACAATTTAGCCTAAAATTGGTCCAATTTTAATATTGGCCCAATCCTATTTTGTAACCCCGACCCCTTCAAAGGAAGGGCCTCAAAATTTACCCCTAGGAAATAGGACCGCAACACCTGCGCACATCATAGTCTCTTCATATGAGATCAGACGATCGCGACTGCTTTAGTTATACCAGTTGTGTTGTTTTTTGGTATTTATCTTCAGGAAATCACTGAAGGCATACATCATGTTATCATAATGATCTAATGTGGCAATAAGATCATAACTGTACTGTGCATTTACACAGTGGCCATATTCATCTATGTAAACACACAAAAACAACACTAACATTATAGCAGACACTGTAAAAAGCTCATTCCCAGCCACTAGACTTTACTGACAGGTTAATCAAGCATCATCGAGTGTCAGAATGTTGTGGGACACGACTATACAGGAGTTATTATTATGGATTGTAGATTTAGAGGTTTTTATTTTAGCATTTTTTTTAGAGCATGACCGTAAAACACAAACTCTGTTATGAATGTATTAAAACATGTGCTTGTTATGCCGAGATCAGACTGCATGATTTTCAAAGTAGTCGTGTCACAGATGTTTTCACACTGCTTGACTAGCTAGCGTTTCGTCGAGGCTAGCGTTTCGTCGCTGCTTTGTTTACACTGCAAGATGGATCGGCGACAGCGGCTTTCACATTGCATGACTGTACAACAGGAGGAATAGCTGACAACTTTGTCCAAACTACATCTCACAGCCAACAACACGTAGTATATGGCTGATTCCAGCGTTATGGACGTGGCATTTGCAGTAAAAATTCAAAACATAAATGTACAGAGAAAGTAAACGTTAACATTATATTAAATCAGCTGTTTATATTTTCCAAAACAACTCACCACGGAGTTATGGGATCAAAACATTTCAATCTGTGAACATTTTTTATACTTTAAATGAGCAAAATAAACATGCGTTATGGATGTGACCAAAAAAGTCTGTGAGTTTACAGTATACATGTTTTGTAAAAATTCAGTGAATTAAACTGCACAACTCAAAATAAATAGTGCTCATCAAAAGGATAAAAGTTGGCTTTTCTTAGAACAAAAATGATTGATTTTATTTTATTTGGACATTTTTGCATTTTTAAGGGAAAAGCTTTGTTATGGATGTGACACTTTTTCGTTTATGGATGTGAAATTGTCATTTGTGTGACTTTGTTAAATCAAATATAATAGTTTGAAAACATGTTTTAGTATTTTTAAAGTATTGAAAAACACTTGCCTATTCAAAAAATGCAGAAATGGTTTTGCTATTTTGGTAAAAACATTTTTCTTTTCATGGCAAGGTTGACATTTGCATGGAATTGCTTATATATTTTGTTATTAACTAAATAAGTGAGAAAGTAGCCTTTGATGGGGTCGAAAATGTACATTTCTGCTCGTCTTGGTTTGAAGGGAATTAGCGATTTCTCCTCAACTTTCTTTTTTGACTTTCTGTATGAAATGTCAAACAGACACGGGTGCTCCTGTCAAACCGCCACTAGTTTTTCCTTTGTTTCGTGGGTTAAAATAAACCGAAAATGATCGCTTTTAACTTCTCCCCCAGCCTCCCACTGGCCTGCGGACACACACACACACACACACACACACACACACACACACACACACACACACACAAACACACACACACACACACACACACACACAAGTAATGCTGCTCTCTCATTGGCTGTAGGCGATCGCTGATGTTATTTTCAGTCAAAACTCATTTCACATGGCAGGGTTTGAATCGCCGACCAATCCAGATATTCAGCACGCCAAATATCTTGCAGGCATCGGCGACTTATTTGCGATTCTCTCAGATTCTCTCTTTGATAGTTCATACTGTGTGATTGTCACTCACGTGCATGAGCACCGATTTGCCTGTGATTTCAGGCATTTGCCGGCGATTTCTCAAAACCTTTCGGTGAGCCGAAATCGGAGCTAAAATCATCCAGTCTGAACTAGGCATTAGGTGTAAAAACTCATAATAAAGACAAAAAAATAGTAATTTGTGCACTTCCGTGTGCAGCCATTATGCCGTGGTAGCTGGTGTATTTTGGGAAATTTTAGTACCTCTTGGTTTTGATTGTGGTCCTGAAAAATCTCAGTTTCATAGGCTATCTATGCCTTCAAGCTAAAGAGAATTGGGACACCCCTACCTCTTCATATGAACGCTTAAAACAAGGGGTAAGGGAAAGGGCTAAGGGGTAGAATTGGGATCGGGTCATACTCTTTATCAGATATAGTGTCAACTATGCTCTTCTGGGCATTTGGGAAAAACCAAAAGAAAAAAAAAGTTGGCACTTACGTGAATAATAAGTGAAACATCTGATAAGTCTGCTGAGCTTTGAAAGAGGAGCCTTTTAAGCCGTAAATCTTTTCATTTTTCTCTCGTGCACGCTTTCATTGGGGTTTCTGTAATATTACAAATCCAACGGTCGGCACTTTGTTGTTCAGTCACAGGAGAGTCACATGCAGAGATGTTATTCCTGTTGTGGGGCTTTACTTTGGCGTGTTTGCGTAAAGGTGTGTGTGTGTGTGTGTGTGTGTGTGTGTGTGTGTGTGTGTGTGTGTGTGTGTGTGTGTGTGTGTGTGTGTGTGGTGTGTGTGTGTGCGCAGAGACTTTACATTCAACAAGAGAGCATCAGTCGGACATTCACAGCCACAGTTTGTGTTGTTTCAGTGTGCAGTGAGGAGCTGCTTTATCTGAAATAGTTTTCCACACTAGTGTTGTCTTGAATAGTGGTTTTATTGTTCTTAATGCTCTTGTAAAATTAAAGTTGTTTAGATGTTTGTATAGTAGAATTTAGGATGTCTATAAGCTAATGTGCTACAAAACGGTGACAATTTATGTTTAGAAGATATAAATCTCATATATACATCCAAAGCTTGCAGTTTTGTCACTGAAAATCGCCTGTATGGATTAATTAATTAAAAGATTAAAAGATTTTTATTTTTAATTAAATTAAAAGATTTTTTTTTTCAAGTCCCTTCATTCTTCAGTTTCTCATCAAATTTTCTGACCAATCAAATGCTCTCTAGTGTCTGACAAGCCCCACCCCCTTCACATTTGCTTTGCATTTGATGCAGTTGAGCTCAACAGCTCTCCCTGGCAGAGCTTTGATTAAAAACAATGCTATTGGCTGTTTTTTTAAAAGGGGTGGGGCTACCCTTTATCCTGCTCTCTTTTCATGTATCAGTTGAGATTATGTCAAACATTGAATAAAAAATGTAAGACTGAACAATATTGTGCAAATGAGGTATTTATTGTTATGTAATGCAACGTGATGTGTGGTACATTCACAGGTAAACATTGCTTTACTTAATGGAGTTTAAGTAAAGTGTCTGGTGCATTTAGAGCAGGGGTGCCCAAACTTTGTTGTATGAAGGGCCAAAAACCAAACTTGATTGAGGCTAGTGGGCCGAAGGTAAATATAGTCACTATGGGTAATTTCCTAATTTATTTAATATTATTTAAAAATAACAAGAAAGCAATGAACTAATGAATTAATTAAATTAACTAATACACCATAATTGTTTTTACAATTTATAGTTAACTTATTACAGTAAAAACAAAATCTCATTTATGACTGAATGGAGTTACACTAGTTTTTGGCTTGATTTGCTCGCGACAGTATTTGGATTTTTAATATCTTATTTATTTAATTGAATCTATTTAATTGATTTTTTTTGGTAGCTCAGCAATAAAAAAACAACAAAAAAAGGTTTATGTTAGATAGGATGGTGGGTCAAATGAAAGGTTACAATGGGCCATCTTTGGCCCGAAGGCCCTACTTTAAGCATATCTGATATATAGAGATGACTGTTTCTACAGGTGGTTTGTCAAGCCCACTCACCTGTTTGAGGCACACTCAGTAATGCACAATGTTTTCTGAAGAACCATTTTTTTTAATTGAGGTGTGTTTCATGTTTCAGGCAAAGCCCATCTACGGTGGATGGCTGCTCCTGGCACCTGAAGGAACCAACTTTGACAATCCTCTGCACAGATCACGGGTTCGTATGACCACACTGCTCTTTTAACACACAGGAAAACATGCCACTGAATGCTGATTTTAATACAGTGCTTCGTTTTTTCACTTGGCAGATTCATTTAAGCAAAAATGCCTAACAAAAAACTATTTTTAGATGCATTGCAGAATGTGCTGTTCAGCCGTTCTCACCTGCATTAATAGAGCGAACCGAGTGGATGTTGGCTGAAAATCTTCTGGTCATATTTCACTCTTAAATCCAAAGGAAAATGAAGCGCTTTCTTTCTTTATATCTGAATTTGTTTTTGATTATGGACATTTTTGCCAACAGCCATGAGATTCTTTCTTTCTCTCTGTGCACAAAACTGGCACATCTCTACAGCCATTAGACTGCTGAAGGGTTCATGAACTTAAGTGCAGATTTTCTAAATAGCAGTGGTTTTACTTAATTATTTATTTTGTTACCAGACCTTCACTGAAAATGCGTAATGCTAAGGACAGTAAATATATAATGTATTTTTTCATTATACAGTATGTGTGTGTTTTATGCATTTATTGGATTTGTGATTTGTTTTGGTGTTCTTGACATGTTTGAGCTACTAGATCAAGGAATTAAAATCAAGAAATAAAGTGTTATAATATCTTGTATTATCTTGTCTTACATTATATAAATAAAGACAAATCTATAGCTAATGTAAACTGAACCAGACTTTAGTCAGAAGAAATTATTAAATTATTTAGGTCAGAAGAAATTATTAAAATAAATGAATAAAAAAGAAATTTAATGTATTATTATTATTATTATTATTATTATTATTATTATTATTATAAATAGTAGTATAATAATAGTAATTCATTCATTCATTTTTTTTTTTTGGCTTAGTCCCTTTACCAATCTGGGGTCGCCACAGTGGAATGAACCGCCAACATATCCAGAATATGTTTTACGCACACTCATTCACACACATACACTATATAGCATACCCAAATCATCTATACCACATGTTTTTTGGACTTGTTGGGGAAACCGGAGCACCCAGAGGAAACCCATGCCAACACGGGGAGAACATGCAAACTCCACACAGAAATGACAGCTGACCCGGCCAGGGCTCGAACCAGCGACCTTTTTGCTGTGAGGCTATTGTGCTAACCACTGCGCCACCGTGACACCCAGACTCATTTGTAACAGATGAAATTGTTTAAATGAGTGAATGAAAAAATAAATGTATTATTATTATTATTATTTTCATTATATGAATATATTCATAATTATTAATAGAAATTATTTAAAGAGTTTTGCTTTAATAAATATCTCTTTTGTATAAAATGATAATTTTTTAACTTTTTTAAACTGTAATTATATTATTTAATCTTTTTGACACCAGAAGTCCACCTTGAATGATTATTATATAAATTATGATCATTAAAACTATTTAGTCATGTTTTGTAGTTATTTCAGCAAGCAAAACAGTTAGTTCTCTTGCTGCTTTTCTGAGTGTAATTGAGTTGTGTATGTGTGCTTGTTAAGGGGCAAACGAGCCTGTGTGTGTGTGTGTGTGTGTGTGTGTGTGTGTGTGTGTGTGTGTGTGGGCCGTGGAGTCGCTGACTCACTCTCGGTCTCTCAGGCTGAACTCATGAGAAACAGCAGGACAGGGAGTTTGTGGGATGGGAAACAATTCGACAGCAAACAGGAAATCACAGATTGACACACAAGATGGAAAGATGATAAAAATAGCCCTAAGTATATAGAAGAATGCATATGTAGGACATCGTGGTCAATCAAACGGACAGATTTAACCTTCATACAATTAATGATAGGGGATGTTACCACTACTGTTAGTCAGTCAATCATGCACAGTATTAACGCCGGCTCAGGATGCATGCACTCTGTAATTTATAAAAAGCAGTCCTGAGAAATGTATTTAGACACTTAAAGGGGTAGTTCATCCAAAAAGTAAATATTCTGTCATCATTTATTCATCCTCCACTTGTTCCAAGGGAAGATATTCTGAAGAATGTTGGAGAAAAAAAATAGTTTTCCACAATAGACGTCCATTGTAGGATCAGAAAATACTGTGCGTCAAGCTCATGCGTCAACTTTCGCAGATCTCTGCGTTGGAAAGTTCAAGCTTGGTGAACTCTGACCTGTGAAATCACATCACTTGACTGCGTAAGACCAATCAAAGATCAAAACATGACCTCTCTGTGCTAGGGCTGCTCGATTATGGGGAAAAATCATAATCACGATTATTATAGTCATAATTGTAATCACGATTATTCAAAACGATTATCAGTTGAAGTCAAAATTATTCGTCCTCCTGTGAATTTATTTTTATATATAAATATTTCCCAAATGATGTTTAACAGAGGCTTTTTTTTTACAGTATTTCCTATAATATTTTTTTCTTCTGGAGAAAGGCTTATTTGTTTTATTTCAGCTAGAATAAAAGCAGGTTTGAGTATTTTGAAACCTATTTAAATAGCTCGATATTATTAGCCCCTTTAAGCAATATATATGTTTGATTGTCTGCAGAAGAAACTACTGTTAAACAATGACTTGTCTACTTACTCTAATTAAGCCTTTGAATGTCACTGTAAGTTGAATATCTTGAAAAACATCTAGTAAAATATAATGTGCTGTCATCATAGCAAAGATAAAAGAAATCAGTTATTAGAAATGAGTTATTAAACCTGTTGTTTAAACTGTGCTTTAAGCATCTTCACTGTATTTTTGATTTTATTATTGATTAATGATAAAAACAGTCGGCAGCAGCAGGAATACCGCACGCTGTCACTTTAAGAATAGTGCGGCTCTGATATGGTTTCTCTTTCACGTGTCTTTTGATTCTCAACTTGTTTGTTTATTACACAAATGAGGGTTAATATGAATAATCACTAAACACTGCGCTCTGACACAAATGTGCATGTATTTGACCATTAAAGCGCTCACATTAAGATCCCGTTACATGTGTGTGTGCTCTGCTGTCTGAGGCTAAGCGCGGCGTGCGCGCAGACACACACTACCTGTACGAGGCTAAGCACAGCGCGCACGCAGACACACACTACCTGTACGAGGCTAAGCACGGCGCGCACACACAACAGCAAGTGCTCTTTTGCGCTTTTTTAAAATTATGAATGATGCGCATCCCGTGCTGCAAAAGTTACAGTACAGCACATCTTTTAGTCATTTTCACGTGGAACTGAGCTTTGCAGAGGCAAAGAGTTTTCACACGTGTACAACTGAAAGGGGGCGGTATGTGATGGAATAATCGTTTATCGCGATTAATGGCTTTTCATAATTGTAAAAGTCGAAATCGGATTTTGGATTAATTGCACAGCCCTACTCTGTGCAGAAATTTTAAATATGGAGCAATCGCTCACTTTTTTTTATGTCTAATCATCTTGTTTAATCCCACACCTTTTCGCAGCCATGGATATGGGTCCCAATTAAAAGAGCGTGTAAACGGACAAACAAAAAAATATGATATAGGCAACAAATCGGAATTGGGCTTCAAGACCTGACAGTGCAAACGGGGCCTCTGTTTTTTGCACAGTGCAAAGAAAAAGGCCAAGAAAACATAACATAGCTGCCGTTTAGGCTGAAGTGGCACCATTATCTTGTTTCTGTATCTGTAAAAGCTAAAATGTCTTATTTTTACTTTCTGAGTTTGAAAATGAAGAAAATGTTGTCTAAAGACAAACAATGTTCATTTAAAAATTTACATTTAAGATTAACATATTATTTTACTATCAGAGATGCACAAATTATAGCTCGCAGCATCTGCTATTAATACCCACAGTGACCAATCATCATACCTAAAACAAAGAATTAAGTTATTAAAGTGACGATCGGGCGAGTCTGGTGTGGATACATAAATCAGATAAAAGTATATGTGCGGGTGGGTGGATGATTAGTATGAAGTCGCGCATTTGGGTGTCATTTCAGCTGATCCTTGCATCTCTAGTGACCGCAGCTTTAATCAGGGCTGTTTATGCTAATGAGGGAGAGATGGCATAGATATATACACTAGATGTCGCCTGGCCTATTGTTGTCTATTGGACGGAATGCGTCAATAGCGCCGCCATCTTGCTACAGGGTAGCGCTCCTTTGAAATGAATGCGGGACCAAGGTACAGTGGAGGACTGTGGCCATGCAAAGCCAGAGATATACACATATACACATATATCTATGATCGGGAGTTTTCCTGGATGTTAGTATGTAATTTTTTTTTTTTCTAATTACGAAAATTATAATTTTACATCACTTTTCTACATTGATGGATCAGAAACCGCACGGGCATTCCTGACAAAAAGCTTGTGTTTGTGTGTACAGAAATGTACTATCCACCCTCCCTGTTAAATTTAATCTAATCCGTGTCCTGAAACACAGCTCCTCTCCTGCTTTCACTTCTCATACTGACGGAGGGAGCGATTCGTTTGTGAATGAATCCCCCGAACGACTCTTTCACTAACGTTAGCCGACAGTAATACAAGTTTCTGGCAGCGCAGCATCTCGTTGTCATATTTCTTTTGCATTGTTTGCTGATTTTATTCAACAAAACTAGCATAAGCTGAGTGTTTAGTGTGAGTTGGAGCTGCTTAGCTGTATGGTGAATGCAGTAAGTGACTGTTATCATCAATAACGTTACCTGATTAGCACAAAAGTTCAGAACATACAAAAACAGAAAAAACTTAATATTACCTATGAAATGTTCTGCCTTTGTGCTTTGATTTCTTTGTTTGCTCGTTACTACACCCGTAGACAACGCTAAAGTCCCGCATCTTCACGTAATAACACTGTCTTGACTAGTGCGGTTGAATGACATTTGTCCTGGGAGCACTGTACCAATGTGGCGGCGTTATTGACGCATACTCAGGGTCCCTATGCGATATCTAGTGTATATATCTATGGAGATATGGTATTTAGTGGGCGGGGCTTTCCCCCTCTGATGACACGTACAAGGGGAGAATGTCAATCAAACTGTTTCTGAGGACTGTTCCTATCAAGTGTGATCATAAAAAAATGAATAAACAGTTCTTTCTAGCTTTATTCACACACTGCTGCCACACAACTGTGCTTAAACCCTTTATAAAAGTGAATTATGCATGATAGATTCCTCTTAAAATGCTTTCAAGATCTTAAACCTCACATTTTGCTCATGAAATCTTTATTTGTCCTCTTGCAGAAATGGCAGAGACGTTTTTTCCTTCTGTATGAACATGGACTCCTGCGTTATGCGCTGGATGATATGGTGAGTGTGAATGTCTTTCAGTCTGTGGGCGGCATGATGTTTACAGACCTTCAGGCTTTTTCTGTCTCTTCCTGTTGTGTGCATGTTTGTATAGTTCCTTTTTTGTAAGTTTGATACACCTGAATTCAGGGACTGACATTAGGCATGTCACAGTAATCAATATATGGACTTATCGCACAACACATGGACATGACCTCAAAACTCATGACATAAAAAACAATCCCAGCCACATTTTAGCTAATTGTGCAACATCTTCATCTCTATTGAAGGTATCAGTGTCAGTA
Source organism: Danio rerio (assembly GCF_052040795.2). Taxonomy (NCBI): domain Eukaryota; kingdom Metazoa; phylum Chordata; class Actinopteri; order Cypriniformes; family Danionidae; genus Danio; species Danio rerio. Next base: position 42,148,373 of record NC_141044.1, read on the forward strand.
TGGTTAAAAAAACACTAGTATTTACTATAAATTACTGTAGTATATTTTCAAGTCTGATGACTGAGAATAGATCTGGCTGCAGATATCGCAGCCTCTGTTTCTCTTTAACTTGCACTATTTGTTTAACATTTCTTATTATTTATTCAGGATATACGTTTTCACATTCTCCAATGCCTCATTATTAAATAGTTAAATTACTATAAATAAATATTTTATTCTCAAGAATAAAAAAACATGCATTTTTTTGTTAGAGTGTATTTGCATTGTGATTATATTATATTGCAATCCTGGCATTATATAATGAGCGGTCATAAAATGGTCTTAAAAATGACAATAATATTGTATCGCAATATATTTTGGTGCAATATATCATACGACAAAAAACTGATATCTTGACAGGCCTAACTGACATGGATATGATAAATGGACAACATCACTTGATTATTTTTAGTTTGTTTTTATTGTATAGTTTTACTGTACTGTACTGTTCAGTACTCCTTACATTTCTGCATTATCAGTGGATTTTATGCTTGACCTTTTTTAATTAACAAAATAAAGGCTGAATCTGCATTATTGTGTGAAATGTACAGTAAAAAATTATATATATATAATTTATTTTAATATATATATATATATGTGTGTGTGTGTGTGTGTGTGTGTATGTGTATGTATATATATATAAATATATATATATATATATAAATATATATATATATATATATATATATATATATATATATATATATATATATATATATATATATATATATATATATATATATATATATATATATATATATATATTTATATATATATTTATATATATATATACATACACATACACACACACACACACACACACACACATATATATATATACATATTTATACATATTTATATATTACTTATATATTTATATAATACATATAAAACAATATATTATGTTTATTTGTATTTTTTAAGCAGTCAAAATTGCACATGAAAAATAAACAATGTGGACGCTACCATATTCTCTTCCTACACTACAGTGCTTTATTCCAAAACAAAATTGTGCATTTTTATTAATATATTAACATGCTGCGTTAACGTGAGACTCCTAGCACACGAGAAAAGTTAATCTATTCTCAAAGTTGGGTTTGGAGCTGGGTCTGTTCTAAGAAAGTTATGATGACTTTCACCTTGATATATTAGCGCGGATGTATACCTGACCGGTGAGCTGTCTGACAAAACAGTGCCCTTCTGTATCAAATTAGCAGGATGCCCTTCTGGATCTTTCACTTACTTTGAAGACACTACTGATACTTGCATGGACATCTGTAATCTAGTTATTTGCCTTAATAGACAATAAGATAATGAAGGCTTATTACTTGAAGTGCTGTAATGTAAGAGTTTCCTGTCATTTTGGTTGACTTTAACTGCAGTTTGGCAGTTTCACATTCACTCATAAACATTTCATTCATGCCCCCGTGACAAACTGGGGTATTAAGTGCAAATAGGGCTGAGAGTGTTATGGAATTTAATAGCGCACACCAAATGGAAAGACAAAAACCTTTGCATTTCACAATGTGTGTGTGTGTGCAGTCCTTTACTGACAGCCGTGTGTGTATTTTGTCGGAAAATATGGTGAAAGTCCTACATGATGGTAATAGTTTGATTGCGGTGTTTACTTCAAAAATGCCACTAATATTTGCATACTCCACATGTGTTAATTCCAATTCTGTTTAGTTCTGTTTTTGACTTTAAGTCTGGTGATCAAAAATCGCTGTTTGGAGCTTATATAGGCTACAGTTCAACATTCATGTTTAACTGAATAAACAGTTAATAAACACAAGCACATCTTATTGAACATCATTTATTTTCATCACCAATTGTCATGGTAGAACAGTTTCTCAAGCAGTTTGTGATGCATTTTGAAAACTGGAGATGAGCCCCTGGTCTAATGCGCCACCTGGCTTGAGAAACCCGTTCTCAAAGACTTAATCCGCCTTTCCACTGCACACGACTGTTGGAATACGCCTCCTTGTGGCAGCCCCACAGTGTTTTCAGTGTTGTCGTGCACCACGGGGGAGAAGCTGATTCTCACGGTGTCCAAAATAAAGAAGGGGAAAAGCAAGAGCCTTTATTCTCTGTGCGTTTACATGGTTTATTGGATGAATGAATACTAGAACCTCATAGACCGTGAAAATATTGTAGGGAATGTGGAGACAACATTAAAAATATATATTTTTATCACTTTCTTACTTACAATTATGAACAGAAAATTAATTTTTTTAATGTAGACTTTTTATAATTCCAAAAATAACCAAATAAACTCATATTTCTCATCTCGCGCACACGGATCTGCTTGTGCAACACTGGAATACATCATATCCGGTCGGCCGGTCGCATACGGTCTAGTCGCAGGAGTTCAAATATTTCAACAGATCCGCAGCTCAATTCGGAATTTTCCGCATACGGAGATGATCGGAACTCCACGCAGCTCCCGGACTGCATTCCATTGGAAATGAATGACTTCCGGTCTGTCGCTTGTCGTTTGTCATGTGCAGTGGAAAGGAGGCTTTACTTTTAGTCATTATTTGTGTAGCACACATATTCTGAATGCCTTCAGCAGAATTCAAATTAGCCATTTCAATCTAGATTAATCTAGATTATGTCAAGATTACAGTGAGATTTATCTAGTGTTACATTTTAGTCCCTTTTCTAGGGGTACGGAGACGAAAGTAACAAAAAAATAATTAGGATAAATATATATATATATATCAAGTTTTTAATTGGATCGAATTAATAATAAATTAATATTTAATAATGTGCGTGGAGAATCTCCTTTTTCTCTATCCCAGCATATTTTCACTTCAGATATAATAATAAAAAATAAACTCTGAAAAGAGATTTCAAAAGAAAAATATTTTCTTTTATTCACTGTTTAATAAAGTTCAATATATTTTTACATTTCCAGAAAGGGTAAACAAAAACAAAGAGATACTTAAATGAAAATTCTCCTAGCCAGAATCATTATGAGAGGGTAAGGCCAAAATAACAAACAAAACAAAAGCTTCCTAAATTGACAAAAAGTTCTAGATTTCCTAATATATATATATATATATATATATATAAAACTCAAAATCAATTACAATGCTCTTACCCCACAACCTGACTAAATCCAGAAACAGGAGGAAACTTAAAGGATAAACCCAAAATTAATCAGCACTCGTCTCTCTACATGGCTTACTTTTCACATAAAGTTACACGTCACTTATTTACGCTATAATCTCACAAGATTCACAAGTTCACAGTTCTTAATATCGCACTATAATCACTGGGATAGGGAAAACAGGGACTCTCTTAATTAAAAATTATCTATTCCCACCTATATTTAAGATATTTAAAAGATATTAAAAAGGTTGTTTTAATTTACATCACAAATGCTGTTAATACAATCAGGTTTTGTTTTTTTGTAAGTTCTGTTTTCCTGTAATGGATGGTTCTTCATTGCGTCCACGTCAGCTCAAATGACTAGATGTTAGTGTATATATCAAGTATCATGAAAAAGGCTTTAAATAATTGGAGCCTGTCCTCAGCTGTTGTTTGTGCGCTTGTGTCTCTTCCTCTTTGCATTCACTTCTCTTTCATCTCTCGTAGAGGAGGAGGGAAATGAGCGATGGATGGAGAAAGCACAAATCATACAGGATAAAAAGCTGTTTGGGTTGATTTGCATGCGTGCGTGTTTGTGATTGTTATTAAGCACCACTTCAGCCCACATGTGATCCTGAGTTCTTTTGTGTGTGTGTGTGTGTGTGTGTGTGTCTCTATGTGTGTGTGTGCGCTTTAGTTTGCATAAACATTTCTGTGAGATATTGTGCGTCTGTCTGGGATGGCGAGAACATAAAGTCAGTCATTGCTGAGGTCTGACCCGGTCTGTATGTATGTGTGTGCGTGTGTATATGTGTGTGTGGGTGGGTGCTACATCCGTAAAGCTACCCACAATCCATCTGTGCCCACTTCCCTCCTACATTCAGGCATTCAGGAACAGAGCGACGTACAGATCACTGGGATCTCTCGTTCTGAAGAACCGCTCGCAGCAAAGACCAATAAGAGCAGTATTTAATAACAGTGGAGGAATGGTGTTCTTCTAGATATGGAGATTATAGTGATAAAGCTACACTGAAATCCTTATTCTATATCAGGGTTCACCAAACTTGGAGGGCCGGTGTCCTGCAGATTTTAGCTCCAACCCTAATCAAACACACCTGAACAAGCTAATCAAGGTCTTACTTGGTATACTTGAAACATCCAGGCAGGTGTGTTGAGGCAAGTTGGAGCTAAACCCTGCAGTGACACCGGCCCTCCAGAACCAAGATTGGTGACCCCTGCTCTATCTTCATGATGTTTTTAACAAAACAAAGTGTATGTTATTCATTCTCAAATGCTGCACTTTTTCCATTGTTAATTAAAATTATAGTTAGTCAAAAATAAAACAAACAACAAAACTAATAGAAAGTGAATAAATTAAATGAAATTAATCTTTAATTATTAAACATTATTAAATTAATTATTAAATTAAAGAAAACTAGCATTGGTTTTTGTCTTGGCGTGGTTTGTTTTTCTAGAAAAACACTCTTGCACCCTTATAGTATAATATAACATAGCAAGAAGATTGCGGGTTCGACTCCCAGCCAGGCCAGTTGGCGTTTCTGTGTGGAGTTTGCATGTTCTCCCCTTGTTGTCGTGGGTTTCCTCTGAGTGCTCCGGTTTCCTCCTCAGTCCAAAGACATGTGCTGTAGGGGAATTGGATGAATTAAATTGGCCGTAGTGTGTGTGTGTGTGTGTGTGTGTGTGTGTGTGTGTGTGTGTGTGTGTGTGTGTGTGTGTGTGTGTGTGTGTGTGTGTGTGTGTGTGTGTGTGTGTGTGTGTGAATGAGTGTGTATGGGTGTTTCTCAGTACTAGGTTGTGACTGGAAGGGCATCAGCTGTGTAAAACATAGGCTGGATAAGTTGGCGGTTCATTCCGCTGTGGCGAGCCCTGATGAGTTAAGGGAGTAAGACGAAGGAAATGAATGAATGAAATAATTAATTTATATTTGTAGTCCAAATGTTATGTTTTCAGTCCTTTAGCTTAAGCTTACAGTTGAAGTCAGAATTATTAGCCCCCCTGAATTATTAGACCGCTTGTTTATTTTTTCCCAATTTCTGTTTAACGAATAGCAGATTTTTCCAACACGTTTCTTCATATAATAGTTTTAATAACTCATTTCTAATAACTGATTTATTTTCTCTTTGCTATGATGACCGTAAATAATTGACTAGATATTTTTCAAGACACTTCTATACAGCTTAAAGGGCACATAGTTTACCCCTTTTTTATGATTTAATATTAATATTATGGATGTTTTGAGTGTGCCAGTTTATGTTCAGTTCAACACACAGTTCTGATGGTTTTATTATAATGTGGTAAAAAGTGTCATGTTGGGGGCCTTTACACAGTTTGCTGTTTTATGGGGCGTGTTGCTTCACATGAAAATTAGTTTCGACTTCCCGCCCAACGTAACAAGGGGGCGGAGCCAAGAGCTCCCACGCTCTGTGTTTGCAACAGACAGGCTGACAGACAGAGAGAGAGAAGCTAAGCTAGGATCAGCATTCAGCTGTACATGTATGACTTGGACACAGACCAAGCAGAGAGTACAAAATCATTTGTGTCTCTTTTTGTGCAAGTGCCAAGCTTGTACACTGAGACTATTAACCACACACACTGAATTAATTGTGACTGAGGCCGCGACACAGCACACCAGGCACTCTCAGTGACGAGGCAGAAAACGACAGAAACCAACGCCCAGAACTCAGAAATGCACGGCGCCGCACCACGCGAAAGGTACAAGCAATAATTCTGATTAGAGCAATAATGTGGAGAATTTTGATCTTGTGTTGAGCCCAATGAGCCTTACATCTATAAATAGAGCAAGGGTGTTCCTTTAGTGAAATCGCTTTGACTCACACACTGAAAATGGCGGACGTGAAACAACAAACAGAGGATATAATCGTGACGCGAGGCTGTCAATCAATGTTGGTGGGCGGGGGGGCCGCTCTCCTACGTAAAGTTGCGGTCGGTCTGAAAACCGCTCCTATTGGTCCACTGTTTTTATGTTGGTAAATTGGAAAAAAAAGGACTGTGTGTGTTTATATCACCTCAATATGACGGACTATACACTATACTTACACACATGTCTGTCCAAACAGCTTGAAAAGTAGATTTTTCACCATAGATGCCCTTTAAAGTGACATTTAAAGGCTTAACTAGGTTAATTAGGCAGGTTAGGGTAATTAGGCAAGTTATTGTATAACAGTGGTTTGTTCTGTAAATTATCGAGAAAAAATACAGCTTAAAGAGGCTTTTAATTTTGTCCCTAAAATGGTGTTTAAAAATGTCAAACGGCTTTTATTCTAGCCGAAATAAAACAAATAAGACTTTGTGTAGAAAAAATATATTATCAGACATACTGTGAAAATGGGCGACGGAGTGGCGCAGTAGGTAGTGCTGTCGCCAAAGACATGTGATACAGGTGAATTGGGTATGAGTGTGTGTATGAATAAGTGTGTGGATGTTTCCCAGAGATGGGTTGCGGCTGGAAGGGCATCCGCTGCGTAAAAATGTGCTGGGTAAGTTGGCGGTTCATTCCGCTGTGGCGACCCGAGATTAATAAAGGGACTAAGTCGACAAGAAAATGAAAAAGAAACTGTGAAAATTTCCAAGAAAATATTTTAAAAAGAAGAAAAAAATTCGAAGGGGGCTAATAATTCTGACTACAACTGAATTTCAGTGGGTTGACAAGGAAATATTTCTCATTTACATAATGTATTTTCTGATTTATTTTAATTACAAAAAAGAAAACACCATTTACTCATCATCCACCTCTTTCAAACCTGTCTGAGTTTTCTTTTTCTCTTGAACACAAAATAAGATATTATGAAAAAATAATAGACCGCTGTATTACTTTTTCAAAGGCTTTTACCATTCTTCTAAATATCTCATTTTGTGGTTAACAGACAAAAAGAAATGGACAACAAATGGGAGAGTAAATGAGGAAATGTACTTGACAGTATCAACACTGGACTCCATTACAGAAAAAGTCTTCAATCCTTTAAGCAACACTTGGGAAATATTTTAAATGAAATACAATTTTACAAGCTAATAATTTTCAATATATCAAGTATATATAACTATTAATTGATTCAATTCACTGAAGCGGTACAATATTGTCATTTCTTTATAATATATATATGAAAAAACTCATGTCACAATAAAAGTCATCTCATCCTGATAACAATATAAACTTTATATTTTTATCAGGATGAGATTACTTTTATTGTGACATGAGTTTTTTCATATGATATTATATATCTCGAATATCACAGTGTAAACCACTGATGAATAAAATAATGTAGTCTTTTCCTACTTTTGTGCAGCCGTTACTGTTAACATTTTCCTGTAGAATCTACAGTCACTGACTGGCTGAAGTTTACCAGTTTCTTACTGTAAATCAGTACTTACATTTATAGCACTATTTATCTTGCTCTATATGTATTAGCAGTTTTTATACATATTTACTGTAAAACATACAGTAATTCTCACTATGCAACTTCAAAATACAGTAACATACATCTTAACTCTCCTACAGTGATATACAGTTCACATTACCGTTAAATGCCGTGTAATTTACGAAAAAATGTTAGCAGTGCTATATCACAAGCATCAGATCTTCAGTGCTTTGCTGATTTTTGTAAAAGGAATAGACTGAAACTAAAAATCGTATCTCAAAGATCTCACTTGACAGCCGCTGATGTGGAAAATATTGGCTTATGCTATCATTAACTCCATTTGTGTTCCACAGAAATATGTAGATATGCAAAAGACGTCAGATTTTTCATTATTACTTAAACTATAATTAACTTTATGCGTGCAGTCAGAGAGGTTAATGCATTTTGACAGACTGAGCTATTCATTTGAGTTTGAGTGATTCAACAAGCTATTTGTATTTTATTTAAGAGACATATGTTTGTGAGTGAGACTGTTGTGGAACAAAGTAATGTGTTAAAAATGGAGTCCAATGTTGATACTGTCAAGTCGCATTTCCTATTCTTTATTTTATCCCTTTTTGAGTTTGTTTTTTCCTGTTAACCACAAAATGGGATATTTTAAAGACTGGTAAAAACCTTCAACATCCATATTAGGAAAATGAAATGCACTACCTGACAAAAGTCTTGTCGCCTATCCAAGTTTTAGGAACAGCAAATATTAACTTGACTTCTAGTTGATCATTTGGTATCAGAAGGGGCTCATGTGAAAGGCAAAGGCCTCTAGATGACGCTTATTTGACTAAAATAAAATCTGATCATGTCTTGATTTTGAATGATGTCATTAGGACAGTAAGGTCTGACTCTGCTTGGACTAAAGTCTCATCACTGAACAGAAATAATGTCCAGTATCGAATATAAAGTCCTGCTGCAGTGGAGACAGAATGAATATTGTGTCTGACTCCATCATGAGCTTGGAGGACTGCATCCATACATCTCTGCACTGACTCAAATCACTGATTAATAAAGTCAACTGGAATGGCGAAGAAAGCGTTCCTGCAGGACTCCCAGAGTTCATCAAGACTCTTTGGATTCATCTTCAATGCCTCCTCCTTCATCTTACCCCAGACATGCTCAATAATGTTCATGTCTGGTGACTGGGCTGGCCAATCCTGGAGCAGCTTGACCCTCTTTGCTTTCAGGAGCTTTGATGTGGAGGCTGAAGTATGAGAAGGAGCGCTATCCTGCTGGAGAATCTGCCCTCTCCTGTGGTTTGTAATGTAATGTCTTGATACCTCAGGCTGTTGATGTTGCCATCCACTCTGCAGATCTCTTGCACGCCCCCATACTGAATCTAACCCCAAACCATGACTTCTCCTTCACCAAACATAACTGATTTCTGTGAGAATCTTGGGTCCATGCTGGTTCCAGTCGATCTTCTGCAGTATTTTTGATGATAAGGATGCAGATCAACAGATTAAAAAAAATCCACCTTCTGCCTCTTTTTTAAATGATCAACTAGAAGTCAAGTTATTATTTGTTGCTCTTATAACTGAGATCAAC
>NC_141044.1:42162500-42210000 GCF_052040795.2 Danio rerio
AATTCTGATGAAAGTCTCAATTGTTTAAAAAAAGGGTGACACAGTGGCTCAGTGTGACCTCACAGCAAGAAGGCCGCTGGTTCGAGCCCCGGCTGGGCCAGTTGGCATTCCTGTGTGGAGTTTGCATGTTCTCCTTGTGTTGGTGTGGGTTTCCTCCGGGTGCTCCGGTCTCCCACACAGTCCAAACACATGCGCTATAGGAGAATTGATGAACTAAATTGGCCGTAGTGTATGAGTGAGTGTGAATGTGATAGTGTATGGGTGTTTCCCAGTTATGAGTTGCGGCAAAAAGGGCATCAGCTGTGTAAAACATATGCTGGAATAGTTGGCAGTTCATTCTGCTACAATAATGTCCATAAGTTTAAGGTCAGTAAACTTTTTGTTTTCTACCTGCTTACCAAGCCAGCATTAATTTTTTTATTCTAAAGAAGGCTCTAAAATGTCACAGTAAAGCCAAACTGAGCACAGGTTGTAGATAAGCAGATATATTGAGGGTTAGTTTGGTGGAACTAGTCTGACAGTAAATATAGAGCAGAAGTCAAACACAATATTTGAGCTTCAGGAACTTTGATCTGCAAGTATGATTCACTGAAAACTAATCAGCTTGTGAGATAGCTTGAATATAAACGGTGCAATGTACATTGTGTGGAGTATTTAAGAATAATGCTAAATCAAAACCTTTTAATTTCAGAGAGATCGTTCACCCCAAAATAGCTCATTACCTCATCCTTTACTGTACTCTCTCTTAGATGGATATAAACATTAAAGTCTTCAGTGTCACATGATCCTTTAGAAGTCGATGTTAATGTTGAAAGGAGTTGACATTATTGTGCAAAATGATGTGATGCATTCTCAGATGCATTTTATGAATTTGTTGATCAATAAAAAGGTAATAAAACATTTATTTTAGATAATTCTTCATGCATTTATAGCTTTTTAATCAATTTAAAGTCACCCAGCAATTTAAATCACCTCATTATTTACTCTCCCTTTTGTGGTTTTAAACCTTTGAGTTATTTTCTTCTGTTAAACACACAAAAGAAGATATTTTGAAGAATGCAATCATCGACTTCCATGCGGCCCCCATTGACTTCCATAGTGAGTGTCAGCATTTTTCAAAATATCTTCTTTTGTGCTGAACAAAAGGAAGAAAGTCAAACAGGTTTAAAACAAGGGAAGGATGAGTAAATAGTGTTTTTAGTAACTGAAATAAAGGCAAAAGTAGTTTATGCAAATTTATGCAAATGAGAAACCTTGTTTTAGCGACCTGCTGAAATGTGCTTAAGCCAAAGGACTAATATTTTTACATATAAACTAAAAATGTAAATAAAGATATTTGTATTATAACAATGTAATACTTTAATTGCACAAAATACTGAAAAATAACTAAAAATAAAAGGTAATTACGTTGTTTAAATAGATTTTGAGTTAGTAAATGATGGCAGAAATTACTTAACGTTTAATGTGCACCTATTAAAAAACAAGTTAATTTTGCTCTTAATAAAACGCAAATCAAGCAGCAGATAACATGTGACGCTACTTCTGCTTAAAACACGTGTTAAGGGAGTTAAAGGCGGATTTTCTGGCTTCAAATGAACTCTGCAGGCTGATTACAGGAACCGAAACCCCCCGCCGTGCCTTAAAAATGCATGATGTCTGTTTTATGGAACTTGAATTTCTCCCATGATGCATCAGCAGCCTTATCTGCACCTCTGCTGTCATCACTCAGACGTGTCGGCATCATGTCGTCGGTACTTGTAAAACAAACAAACGCGTTCAGCAGCGTCGCTCAAGTGAAACTGTAAACAAGCGGCTAAAAAGAAGCGTTTTGTGAAGGGCTGCGTTTTTGTGTTGTTCTGTCCAAATTTCTAATGAGTGTGTGTGTGTTGCTTGGTCACTGTTTCTGTGTGTGTCAGGCCTGTTGAAAGAGTTATTGTGTGTGTGTGTGTGTGTGTGAATGCTGGCTGCACAACAAAGGAGGAATTTTGTAACTCTTCAAGAACAAGAATTAAAATATCAGGAGATGTTGTGAAAGAGAAACTTGGATGAATGCTTGAGGAGGTTCGTCAGGGGATGACAGAAATATAGGCAGAATTAACCGGTTTGTGATGTGTGTTTGAGGGAGGTCATGTGACACACGTGTACACACACACACACATGCATGTTTACTTTGCTGTGGACTTCTATGGTTTTATAATGCAGTAGTAACTACAAGCATAACCCTAAATGAAAATGCTAATCGTGTTGTTTATAAATATTGTCTTCAAATGCTAATGCTGACAAAATCCACACATCTTGCTTCACTTATTGTGAAGTTTTTCCGTAGAGAACAAACATTTCTGTGTCATAAAAATCAGACGCAGTAATAACAACACATGTGACTGGTTATGTTTAGAAAAGCATAACTGTCACACACATCACTGTTTGTTGTGTATTTTACGGAATTTTATTATATAAAGGCAGCATTTCCGTTATAATCAGCATAATCAGTTATTTTTATTATAAAATCTATTATTATTATTCATTCATTCCTTTTCTTTTCGGCATAGTCTCTTTATTAATCTGGGGTCGCCACAGCGGAATGAACCACCAACTTATCCTGCATATGTTTAACACTGCGGATGCCCTTCCTGCCATAACACATCACTGGGAAACATCCATACACACTCATTCACACACACACACACACACACACTACGGTCAGTTTTAGCATACCAATTCCCCTATTGCGCATTTGTTTGGACTGTGGGGGAAACCGGAGCATCTGGAGAAAACCCACACCCACACGGGGAGAACATGCCAACTCCACACTGAAACGCCAACAGACCCCGCCGAGGCTTGAACTAGCGTCCTTCTAGCTGTGAGGCGATCGTGCTAGCCACTGCGCCATCGTGCTGCCACATTATTATTGTCAATCTTTATTAAAACAAAATTATAATCAGAGGTCTAAAGGAGCAAGTCATTTTTTCATTTTAGAAACTTCCCCTTTTATTTTGGATCCGTTGTACATATGTGGATGGGTTTCTGCAATTTTCATAACTGAAAATGCAACACAAAATGTTGGATTTTTCATTCATTCATTCATTTTCTTGTCGGCTTAGTCACTAAATTTATCCGGGGTCGCCACAGCGGAATGAACCGCCAACTTATCCAGCAAGTTTTTACGCAGCGGATGCCCTGCCAGCCATCTCTGGGAAACATCCACACACACATTCACACACACACACTCATACACTACAGACAATTTAACCTACCCAATTCACCTGTACCGCATGTCTTTGGACTGTGGGGGAAACCGGAGCATCCGGAGGAAACCCATGCGAAGGCAGGGAAAATATGCAAACTCCACACAGAAACGCCAACTGAGCCGAGGCTTGAACCAGCGACCTTCTTGCTGTGAGGCGACAGCACTACCTACTGCGCCACTGCCTCGCCATGTTGGATTTTTATTAGTTTAAAATGGCTCTTTCCTGGTTAAATATGTTATTGATGTCCCAATCAGGTTAGTTTTTTGCCCTTGTGTCAGTCATTTGATTTTAAGTATCTAGCAAAACCTGATCTGATACGTCTATAATACTCAAAAAAAGAATAAAGAGCGAAAAATCTGATCCAGGATGTTCCTTATTTTTTCTTTAATTCACCTTATTTTAACATTATACATCTCTGTTAACAAACAGAGCACGTCTGTGAGCTAGCTTGAACAATCAAGTCATAACTATTATACATTCTTCACTTTTGGACTTGAATATAAAAAGCATCGAACATAAAAACAAACAGCAACTTAAAATACCCGGCAGGCAACCCCAAGTTTACATATCTCACAGTTTGCTATGGCAAAGTTGTCGTCATCAACTTTATAATACCTCCAGAATGCAGACATACTCGCGCTTTCGGCTTCAAGCTGCTTCCGTGTTCTACATTTAACCAATACAACAAAGTGTTCTCACAGGCGCTGTCTGACATTGCACAGATGATATTGATGTATAACTTATTATTTGCATACTTCATCTTAATAGCAATACCGATCTTTTCATGAGCTGCAATGTTAGTTTCATCTCAGTGAATGCATGCTGTTTAGCAATGGTGAACGCGGTGTCAGTCTCACGATTGACAGCATCGTGACGATTAAATGAAGGATTAAATAACGTCAGAACATCTCGTGCTTAATGTGTGGATGAGGCAAACACTGTTACCTGAAAACTCCGTCCCCCCAGCTTTACAGTGAATGCTTTAGTCATTTTCATAGCGGACTTAAAGTCTTTTATCCACTCTTCGAAAAGTGTAAATGCTGGATTGACATTCAGCACATGATCACTAATCAGATGTGTCATTATTTGTAACTTTAGGTGGTTTCTAAAACTAAATCTGTCAGTGTTGTTTTCATTCTCTCATATCCAGACCTTTACATTCTCACGGCTGCAGCTCCCTGTCATTGGAACTGAGTGATTGACAGCTGATATTAACCAATCCATTCGAGTTCTGTTCTAGCGCAGTGGGCCAATAAGAAGAGCTTGAAAGCGGAGCAGGCATTGCAGGCTTTGTTTACTGCAGCAAGTTGACATGACAACTGTTTTAAACCATTCCTGAGCGCTGCGTTTGCCATTTTTAGGTGCAAAGATGCTTAAGGTGTAAATGCTGCGCTCGTGTTGAACATTTTGCTTTGAAAGCTGGTCACACAACATCAATTTTAGGGTGCTTTCACACCTGTGAATCGATTCAGTTGTTCCGAAACAGAGATTACAAATGTTACATTGTTGCTCTTTGCTCTTGGAGCGGTTAGCTTTCACACTGCAAAGTTTCTAATCGGACCAAAAGAGCTAAAACAAGTCACGTGCGAGTAAACTCTCTTCACATTGGTCAGAGTGTCAGGGTTTATTTTGCAGCGTCTGAAGAGAGATGCGGTGGGGAGGGGTGAGAAGGGTGCGTGACGATGCCTATTTGATGAACGGGAGGGAGACGCGAGATTACCGGGAGATCATCACTCGTTTGCGGGCATCCGGAGACTCGCGAAACTTCCCGCCCTACTCATAATTCTCTCTTCATATAGCCGTAAGCCTATTACATATGCATAAAACACTGTGATATAACCGCGCTCGGATCGGATCGCTTTCTCCCTGCAATAGATCCGCTCCAGGGTTTGTTTCAATCGAGCTGAGACCACCTCATTCAAGCGATCTCGGAGTGATTACTTTGGCGCGGAACAGAGCGCGATTGCCCTGTTCACATATGCCAAACGAACCGCACTAACTGGGCAATCAAGATACGTTCCGAAACAAAAGTGTAGGTGTGAAAGTGCCCTTATGCACTGATGCTCCCAAATTTATTTTGAGGTCACATAGATAAAATTGCGCATTTAAGACCAAAATGATCGCAATTTCGAACCCTGATTATAAATGCTGAAAAACATGCTGAAAATAATGCGTGTGTGTGTGCGCGTGTGCGCGTGTGCGCGCGTGTGTGTGTGCGCGTGTGTGCGCGTGTGTGCGCGTGTGTGTGCGTGCGTGCGCGTGTTTGTGCGTGCGTGCGTGCGTGTGCTTGCGTGCGTGTGTGCGTGCGTGCGTTTCAGAAATTATTCGAATATGCAGATTTGATGATCAAGAGACATTAATTTTTTTATTACCGATGAAAAAAATTGTGCTTTTACTAGTTTTGTGTTAATGAATGTGCTTTATATATTTGTGTGTTTCATAAATTACTCTAATATGCAAATATGCTGCTCGAGGAACATTTCGTATTATTATGAAAGCTGAAAACAGTTGTGCTGATTATTAGTTTTGTGTTAATGAAAGTATATATCTATTTGTGTGTGTGTGTGTGTGTGTATGTGTCTGTGTGTGTATGTGTCTGTTTGTGTTTGTGTGTGTGTGTGTGTGTTTGTGTGTTTGTGTGTGTTTGTGTGTGTTTGTGTGTGTGTGTGTGTGTGTGTGTGTGTGTGTGTGTGTGTGTGTGTGTGTGTGTGTGTGTGTGTGTGTGTGTGTGTGTGTGTGTGTGTGTGTGTGTGTGTGTGTGTGTGTGTGTGTGTGTGTTTCAGGCCAGCACTCTTCCACAGGGCACCATAAACCTGAATCAGTGTGTGGATGTGGTGGACGGTGAGAGCCGGACGGGTCAGAAACACTCGCTCTGCATCTGCACACCAGACAAAGACCATTACATCCGCGCTGAGAGCAAAGAGACAATACATGGGTGAGTTTTACACCCACACACATGAAGCATGAGCGTGATGATCTGTTCATCTGCAGTCTAACACATTACTGTAATACTGCGATGAACTACTCAGAGACAGCGCTTCACTCAGAATGCTCATTTAACATCCCACTATCAGTTATGTTTTAAAGAAAAAAAATCATGTTTTCTCTTTAATTCATGCAAGCACTTTCAGTCCACGATCTGTTTGATGGCTAATTGCGACTTTGATGCATTTAATAATTAACATTTACTCATTTAGCAGATGCTTTTATCCAAAGTGACTTACAAATGAGGAGTGTACAGCAAGAGATTACTGTTTGCTCTAAGGGCTTTTTGTATTATGCAGAATAAACATGCATTTGTTTATAAAACTTGCTGGTAATAAATATAAATGAACACACAAACATATTGGACTTTAAAGATTTCAAAGCTCATGTGAATCTATTCCAATGAATGATAAATGTGATTTTTGGGATCATTTGTGTTGCGCTGAGGCATGTTTGGTTTTAAATATTAATAAGTAATAAGCAGGGCCAGACGGAATCTGCGGACGTTTTTTGCTATTTCTGCGGAGAATTTTGGTAAAAATCTGTGGATTTCTGCAGAATTATTTTGGGAGTATCCAGCGGAGTATCATAACTTACACTTTAATATATTAAATAAAAAGTAATAAATTACTGAATAAAAACTGAATAAATTCAGATATACACATTTTCTCAAGTAAATAAACAGAATTTATAATGGGCTAAAAATCTGCGGAATTCTGCTGAAAATCTGCGGAAAATTTGCGGAATTCTGCGCGCGCAGATTACGTGTGGGCCTAATAATAAGTCACTGATGGTGATTAGTCATAGATTAATAAGCATTTAGTCACTAATTGAGTTTTAACTTTTTATTTTTATTAAGAAACACAGTAAAAGTTATACATCAGAGATATTCAGTATATTTTATTTGTGAAACGTTTTACAAAAAAGGTATTTTAACAGCTTCATTCCTTAAAAAAATAATGCATAGTGTAAACATAAATCATCTTGCTAATTTAATGAAATCACATTTCTTTCTTCTAATTTCCCAAATTTTTCGGATCAAGTGCTCATACAGTATGTGCGGGTGAATCTTATTTGAGTTCATTAGAGTTGATGCATATTAGGGCTGCAGAAAACAATATTTAAAGTAAACAGTTCAATCTCCTTTTCCTCATGCCTTCAGGGGCCTGTTTCAGTAAGGAAGTTCTAACAACTCGGAGTTTAAACTTGAACTCTGAGTTAATTTACCAAGAGATTAAAAACTCTGAGTTTTCGGTTTCAGAATAGCGGATCTGAGTTAGGTCAATCAACTTTGAGTAGACCAACTCAGAGTTAAGCGCACACGCTGTGACTATAAAAAGGCATTATCAATGGAGCGCAGATATTAGGAGTGACCATGGCAACATCTGAAAAAAAGAGATCAGCATTTATTTCTCCAGCTGAACTTAATGTGATCATGCAACATTATAGCAAATTTAAGCATATATATTTAAAAAGAAGCAACCATCAGTGAAACAGAGAAAGTTAGCCTAGGAAAAAAAGATGCTCAAGTTAATGTGTAATTTTAATTTTTAAATATTTAAGTATAATAAAATAAGTAATGTAAAGTGTGATGTTTATACATTTTTTTCTAAACTTTTATACACGTTTATTAGTTTTAATAGATTTAAAGTGCACTTGTGTGTCTGCCTTTTTTTCTTGATCAAGTGATAGAGTTTGATATAACATTTAGAAGGTAAACGGTACTAAAAATAATTTGTAGAAAGAATAATAATCCCATTAATTTAGTTACAGTACATGTCGAAGGTCAGTGAATTTAAAGTAATTATTTATTGTTTTGTGTGTGACTAAAAGGTAGGCAATATCTAAGTTTCCATCCAAATATATTACATAAATTTATGTGCAAAACTAGAATATTGTATCAAAGATGTGAATAAAGCAGCGTTTCCATCCAACGAGTCAAAGAGAACAAAATCGTCTTTTCCTGATTAACTGGCACCAAATTTCAACTGTATAAACAGAATTTACTGTGGTAGAAGAAGCTGCGTCAATTATTTATTTAAGAAATGTACTTGCGCCTCAGAAGACAATGAACAAGTGGGGGCGTTTGAAGCCATGAGATGCGCAGACTCTTGACACACTCCAGATGCTCAGAGGTAGCCTAATTATATACACTACTACTGAAACAGTTAAGGCATTTTAAAATGACTAAAGAAACATTTAAGACGTATTACAGTGCGCTCAGCCTGCTGGTTTGTCCATTCACAAACATTTTCTTCATCATATGAAGACCTTTTTTTAATGTACATACTGTAATTTGTTTAGTAAAAATGTTTCCATCGTAGTTTATGCGCATATTTTCTATAGAATAAAAGTTTATCCTGCTCAATTATGCGTGTTTTTCATGCATATCTTCAAAAGTTATGTGCATCATGACGTTTCCATCAATCCACATATGCACATCTCCAAAATGAGCATTAAAATAGGTGGGTGGAAACGCAAGGCTAAGGCGAGAAATACCGCTTCGTCTTTAAAAAAGGGGAGGAGACCGACAGAAACTCTGAGTTTAGAGAATAAAACCTGCTTCTGACCAGGTTAGCTTCACAGAGTAAGTTACCACAGTAACTGACTCTGAGTTAAAGTGACCTTTCTTTTAGAAACAGGCTTAACTTACCCTGCTTTCTCGAGTTTAACAAACCTGCCATTTTGAAACGGAAAACCCAGAGTTTCTCTCATTTCAGGGTTAAAATACTCTGAGTTTTCACTTATCCTCCTTTTGAAACAGGCCCCAGGTATCACTCAAGATAAACACAACAAAATAAAGGAACATCAATATAAATGATGGCTCCATATATCGATATCTTCAGCTGTTGTGGCAATTAGCTGTTTACCAATTGAGGTTTTAAAGTAATTCTTAAACACTGTTTGTGTGTTCAGATGGCAGGAGGCGCTGATGGTGTTTCCACGAACCAACAAACAAAACCAGAAGAAGAAACGGAAAGTAGAAACGTCAACACCACAGGTACAGAACCACCTGATCACGATCAATGAGATCCCTATCTGATAAAAAATAAATACGTTTGAAGATTGAGATTGCAAGCTACAACACTGAGCCACCGTGCCACCCCATAATACCATATATTGTGGTAAAATCTTCATCAATTAATCACAAAAACTGTGTAAACCATCATAAGCCTAGTGTATACTGAAACAAGCACCAGCATTTACACTAATACTGCGTCTTCAGCATTTTAAAATGATTTCAATTGTTATGGATCGAAGATGCCGGTGTAATTTGGATGTCGGATGTAAAATAACAAAACCGTATATATTTTAAAATGAAAACACGCTAGTGTAAACGGCAGATAAGTCTTGCATCCAAACCATCTCTCCATCTGTTAGAGGTAAGATTAAGGTGCACGTTTAGACATAACTTATTTACACTGCGTTTGTTTAATCTTATGCAAAACTTTTGTCTTCATTCTTGGACCGTAGTTACAGACACAAACACACTCCTACACACTAAACCTCGCCAAATATTTCACTCACTCATTTAGTGAATGGCTGCTAAAGGAATGTACTCTGGAATTTGAAGGCATTTCCTCTTCTTAACTAAGCACTACCTGTCTAGTTCTTAGCAGGTTGAGTTATGACATGCATCTGCTTGCGAAAATAAAACAAAAAAACATCATACACGTTTATTTTATTTAGTCTTTAAAAAACAATTAAAAACATTATTTATATATATATATATATATATATATATATATATATATATATATATATATATATATATATATATATACAGTATGCTGAAAAATAATTATGTGTTAACTAATGATGAAGATGCTAATATTGCTACAAGTGTAATTTAAACATGAAATTTTAAATTATTTTTTTAAGTGAGTATGTTTTAATTGTAAAATCTAATTGTGAAATGCAGGGGATGCATTGATACCATTTTTTTGGAACCGATCCGATCTCAATACCAAAATTCTGAGTATCGACCGATACAGATCTGATCCCAATACGGTGCTTTTTTTTTCTTTAGGCATAATGCAGTGTCTATAGTTCTAGTGCTAAACTCAAATAATATATTTTCTTTAGTAAAAATAACAGACCTATAGGCTTACTTTATATGACAGGACGGCACAATCTAATTAAAAACGTGACGCTTGTAAACTAGGCCTCATTATTTAAGCATTTGTTATAGCATGTTGTACAGCTTATGTTTCCTTTTTTAATATATATTTTTTTTAAACCTGTAGTAGGCTACCACTATTGACCCTAATTGTTGGTAAAACAGTCGGTAAAAAAAAAATAAATAAATAAAAATAAAATATATATATATATTAGGGATGTGACGGTATTGTAAATACCGTCATACCGCAATATTAATTTTTTTCGATATTACCGAAGTCGCATGACTCGGTAAAACTATAGGTCTTCTGAGAAAATTTGCTCAGGCAGATGAAGCGAACGGGAGGTAGCGAAAACTATAATTCCTTTATTTTTTAATATTTTTATTTTATTTATTATTTTAATATTTAATATAATATAATATTTAATTTTTAATATTTTTAATATAAAAAATTTATATTTAATATTTAATATTTTAATATTTAATATTAATATATATTTTTTTGTTATTAATATTTTTTTGTTATTAAAATTGAAGTTCCTGTTTCAAAGCTTACAGATAGATGCCTAATTTGTATGTCATTGACACTTTTGGCACTTTTTTGGAGTATTTTCATAAGTTTTGTTTTTCCTGTAAATGATTCAATAAATACCGTAACCGTACCGTGACATTCATACCGAGGTATTACCGTACCGTGAAATTCTGATACCGTTACATCCCTAATATATATATAAGTTAATTAACTTATTTAATTATTTATACTTTTTATTTATTAATTAATTTTTTTGCTGTAATATTTTTGCATGGTTAGGTTTGTTTACATTACTGTGACTTATTGACCTGTGTTTTGTCAGGCTGCTGCTCTGTTAACAGGTCGATTTTCCCAGCAGATCATGAATGGGTTCATTGTAAGTGCAGAATGAGCCTGATCTGAGTGCAAAACTGCAATCAATACATGAGTTCTGGCTGTTTTCTGCTCACATTAATATCAGCAATCACCAGAACTGTCATCATTTGTCTACTACAGGGTGTCCGCGGGGTCTTAAAGTATTAAAAGTTGATAAATCAATGTAGAGGAAATTAAGGTCTTTAAAATGTATGAAAGTAGTCTTGAATGCTGTTTTGGATAGTGTTAAATTTTACATAATTTTTGATTATGCAATGCATGGTAAGCTAAAGTTTGTCTGAATTAAATCTGCCAATATCAGGATGCTGAGTAGTTTATGAAATCAGTGAAGTCCTACTAGATTTGACATCATGCTGCTTTGTTTACTGCATTAACCAAAGCAGCACTATTATTTCTGCAGTTCCATAGGCGCTAACCTGCTGAATTAGCTAGATTTAATAGATTTTTATTCAGTATATGATTAATGTTTTAGTTTTGGGTTAATATTTAGTAAATATACTGAAAGTTAAAATCTTGCCAGTGTTTCCGGTTGAAAAGTGGTTAGAAAGTCTTAAAATGTATGGAAAAAGTCTTTAAAAAGGTCTTAAAAGGTAATGACTTTTACTTTCTGATTCCTGTATATGCTCTGCAGTAATGGTTGTCATATTTGTGCTTCAGCCGGGATGCTGGGAGGTCTGCTTTCATGCAAAGAAAAATAAGTGGTTTTATGTTTTAATCAAAAAGGTAATACTGGGCGTTCGGGTGGAAACAGGACAGACACAGACGCTAATCTGCGAGTGTGTGTTTAGTGCGGGGTGTGGTGCTGAGCGCAAATCAGCGTGTGTATGAAATCATGGCACAATAGCTCATTTGTTATCAGCCTGCAAGTTTAGACAGTTACATTGGTGTGTATCTGTCTACACACACACACACACAGACACACACACACACACACACACACACACACACAGGTGTTTTTGACTTCAAAGAGCTCTTTGTTCTTGACTAGGGGGTTAGTTAAATATTATGCATGTCTATATGTGTGTTTGTCTCTGTCTTTGTGTTCAGGAACCAGGCCCAGCGAAGGTGACGGTCACCAGTACGAGCAGCAGCAGCAGTATGGTGTGTCTGCCCAGCACTATAGCTCATGCAGAGCGAGTGCCGGCCACTCGAACCACACTGTGGCAGGAGGAAACATGGAGTCGAGCCACTTTACCCACAAGCTGCAGCACCAGCAGCCTGAGTCAACTGGGTACTCGCACACAGCAGACACTATAATTCACTGGACATGTACAGCGGGGGAGATAAGTGTTTTACATGTCACCATTTTTCTCAGAAAACATATTTCTAAAGGTGCTGTTGACTTGAAATTTTCCCCGGTTGTTGGAAACAACCAAAGAAATCCATACATGCAAGGAAAACAAATCTAATTAGTTTACAAATGAAGTTGTGTGTAATAAAATGAAATGACGCAGGGAAAAGAGTATTGAACACATGAGGAAAGGAAGGTGTAGAAAGGCACTGAAAGCCCAGACAGCAGCTGAAATCTCTCTGTAGTTCTTCAGCAACCTTCTGCCCTTCCTCAGTGTAAATGAATATCAGCTGCTTCATTCCAACATCTACAATAGCAGGAGGATGAAGAAGAACCCAGCATGGACATTTCAGCAAGACAATGATTCAAAACGCAGCCAAAGACACTCTTGGATGATTTTAGAGAAAGAAAATCAAGCTGGAGAATGGCCCAGCCAATAACCTGACTCGAACCCAATAGAAAATACTAAATGATAAAGCTCAGATATGATAGACGAGACCCACAGAAGCATCCAGATTTTGACACACTGTTTAGGTCTGTGAGGGTGCTTTCACACCTGGCTTCTTTAGTTGTGTTGAATCGCACTAGAGTTCGTTTTTCTTTTTGGTGCGGTTCGTTTGGGCAGGTGTGAATGCAGCAATCGTACTCCAGTGCGCACCAAAAGCGGACCAAATAAGCGTATCGAGACCTGCTTAAAGAGGTGGTCTTGGTACGCTTTCAAACAAACCCTGGAGCGGTTCGTTTGTGGTGAGAATATGATCCGTACTAAGAACAGGTCCTACCGCAAAAAGTACTGCACCATTTGGACTAATCCAGCTGCCGTAGGCTGATGCGCTGTGCATTATGGGATATGGAGGAAAAATATTTGTTGACAGCGCTTTACCAACAGAGAGAGAGAGAGAGGGAAAACATTACCTGATGGATCGTTGGTAATATTTCCACAAGATGTCGCAGTTAATTAAAATTAAAATTAGTCGCAGTTAACTAAATTAATTCACGCCTCCTCCTGAAGTGACGAGTGATGCATTAAAACCCTGTTTTCCAGCCTCGGCCGTGCTTCATTCTCGAAATGTATAGTTTGTCTAAAGCAGGGATACAATCAGCCAGCGCAGTCGTCCCTCCAGAGTAAAAGCAACATTTTGTGTCTGCCGGTTTGTTTACCTGTGGGAGTTCATTAATATTTTCCCGCACGTGAATTCTGACCAATCAATAAGCAGTTAAGGAAATCTGTTCAACAACATCTGGCCAATGAGAGATGTGGATTTTGTCAGATGACACATTTTGGTTTGTTTCAGCTGGTTCAGACCAAAGCCAGCAGTGTGGTGTGTAAACGACCCAAAGACGGCAGAAAATGCAACAATGTATCATTTATTGATCTTGGTTTGGACCAAATGAAGCGAACTACAGATGTGAAAACACCCCGAGAAACTTACACCTGAGCATTACATGTGACTTCATTCTCCATATGAGAGGTGTCTTTAAGCTTCCATAATCAAAGTCTTTTATGTTAAGTATTAAACACATTTCAGTAGTTCAGCTATTTCTCCTTGAGTCATTTCATTGTTATTACACAGATTTGTTTTGTTTTGGTTTATTTTTAAGTTTGTGTTGGGGTTTTTACCAAAATCTGGTTCAATTCTATGTTAACCGCTTCTTTAGAAATAATATTCGCTGAATAAAAAACATGGAATGTTAAATACTGATTTCCCCGGCTGTACAGAGTATAATCTGCTGGTTTTGAATGTACAGAATAATAATGGAATGGTTATTGTAAAAAGACTTTCCGATTTCATAGGTGAGTATGTACTTTATTGACCCTTTTTTTGTCAAATTTTCTGGGTTTCTCAGCAGCAGACGTTGGTAAACTTTGAGCGCAGTGAATGGGAGAGTACAACAAATCATTATTTTACAATCCTATTTACTGAAATAATAACAGAAAAACTCCACAACGGTGTTATCAAGACTTTCAGGAAAAGGAAATAAATAGTGTGAGACTACTAACAGCAGCCAGAAGAGAGAATTATGTCAGATTTACTGTCCTGCCCCTTA
Source organism: Danio rerio (assembly GCF_052040795.2). NCBI lineage: Eukaryota > Metazoa > Chordata > Actinopteri > Cypriniformes > Danionidae > Danio > Danio rerio. The sequence goes on from NC_141044.1 coordinate 42,177,101, forward strand.
TAGATGCTGCATTACAAACACGGTAATTACGGTAATTATTTTTTTTTGTAATTTGATGAAAAGATGGTATGATGCATACATAAATACATATTTATATGTTTTATGTGAAACCTGTAAGGATTTAAGATGCTGATGAATGATGCAATGGAAAGTGCTAAAAGTATATGGTCAAATTCAAATTTTTTTTTTTTTTGCACAAAATATTTATGACTTTTTTTAATTTGCATATTACAACAGATTACACAATTTACAATTACAGAATAATAATCATGCAATTAGACACAGCAAACTTTTTACACCCTGTTCTCCTTCCCATCAACCCATTCCCCTAAAAAATAAATAAATAAACGAGAAAAAAGGGTATGTTTAAATCAGGTTAAGAGTGTTTCCTGAGTCTATGTTTAGATCATGATACTCCTCTACTCCTAAGCTTGTTCTTGTTGTAGTAGACTGCCAACATTTACATTGTACTTGGGGAAATTTAAAAAGGTCTCCAGGTATCTTCAAACACATTTTGTTTCTTTTTGAATGTTTGTGATGTTTTCCATTGACATATGTGATGCCATTTCTTTAATCCACTTTCCTATTCTAGATTCATTTATATTTTTCCAATTAAGAGCAATAATACGTTTAGCTTGTAAAATATACACGTCTATAAATCTGACCTCTTTGCTTTGTAAGAGAGGGCTGACAGGATATAAACCCAGGATAAAAATCTTAGGATCTAATTGTAATTTCTTTGCTAAAATTTGCTCAATTATTTCAATAACACCTCACCAAAAGGCTTTCACTTTCACACATTCCCATATACAGTGGTAAAGTGTACCTCTTACCTCATGACTAGGCCCACCCGGAATCTGCGCGCGCAGAATTCCGCAGATTTTCCGCAGATTTTTAGCCCATCATTAATTCTGTTCATTTACTTGAGTAAATGTGTGTACATCTAAATCTATTCAGTTTTTTGTTTTACTTAATTTCAGTAATATTATTGACTAATGTGAAAATGTGATTTATGTACAATGCAGTTTTTACAGTAATATTTTTTGTCTTTTAATAGATATATTATATGAAAAACTTGCTTTATTTACCAAATAAAGTGAATGTAATTGGATTTGCATTTTAAACATTAAATAAAAAGTAAAAAGATATTATTTTTTATCTCATATATTAAGGTTTTAGTTATGATACTCCCAAAATAATTCAGCAGAAATCCGCAGACTTTTAACAAAATTTTCAGCCGAAATGGCAATAAACGTCTGCAGATTCCGTCTGGCCCTACTCATTGCACTTTACATAGGTATCTAGAATATTATCGGTAAACTTGTGCTATGAACTTGAGTTATGCATGTTTCTATTAACCATTTGTACTGTAAGAGTTTCAGGCTACTGTTGATTTATATCTGAGATTTCTTACATGCCTCATTCCAATCCTCTAGAGATATTTCACCTTCTGTATCTTCTTTCCATAAATTCTCTTCATTAAAATCAAGGTAAATTTCTACTCTAACTACAGCCATTATACCAGCGTCACAGCCAAGCGGCAACCTCCCGCTCTCCCTCAGGAAGCCAATACGGAAGTAACTAAAACTGCAATTCATCTGATATTCAGCTAGTCCTGGCCGCTCCTGGCTCCAAAACAGAGCAAATTTCAATTGAGCCCACTGTTAGAATGGCCAACTTTACAGCAGAAAAAAAGGTGTTTACAGCCTGCTACAAAAAAAGATTTTGGTTAATACAGCTAATATTACCCTTCATGACAACTGTGAGGGGGGTGAATTTTTTTATAACTCATCCGTTTACTTTATATTAAGCTATATTAAGTTTGCATAATTAAGGGCGTGGTCACTTGAGTGACAGCTAGGTCTCGCTGGTCGCCGTCACGTCACCTCAGCTGAATCCTGCAGATTAGCCACTGAACTCGGTGTATTTATCGTATTTCTGTGTTGTTTTATGTGGCTTTACACAGTCAGCTGCCTTTTGGACTTGTTTCCTACAATTATTAGATGGCATGGCATGCTGAGTGCACTCAATTGTGCTCACAAACCATTCACGTGGCCTCCGTTTCCCATGCGAGTAAAGTTATATACTTATATACCATCTCTATACATGTATTTGTTTTATTTAAGATCATTTATCAATTATATTTAGAGCTGTAATGCACTCCAGAATCTGACGGATTGATTAGCTGTAGGCTCTAGATCAGTCATCTGAAGTGTTGTCATACAGTGTTATGCTGGATTTCATCAGTAGTCTTGCATTAACTAACACAGACTATATCTGAAGTGTTTGGAAGTAATTCGCGTTTTCCTCCTGTTGAAAAACGTCATAAGAACAATGTTTAGTGGCTCAATGTATTACAGCAGTGTGTTTTTAAAAGTCTAAATGTACAACCAAGCACAAGTGGTCAGAACACAAACGAGTCGCAGGTGATAAAGTATTAAGCGTTTCTCCCAAAGTAAAGTGCGTCTGAACCAGGTTCAAGCTAAATGCCAGCAGGTGTCTGCAGCTCCGCCCACTCTCCGCCTCTTTGCCCTTGTTTGGTATCCCGCCGTGGGTGTGATGACGCTCGAACAAAATGGCGACGGTTGGCCACGCCTACTTGTGGCTTCTTTTGCGCTCTTTAGAAACCTATGGGTGACACCACGGATACTACGTCCATATATTTTACAGTCTATGGTCACAGCCTATTATCTCTGTCATGTTCAATACATATGATTACATTACTGATTTACATCAGCAGGAAACATTTAGAGGAAAGACGTCTAGTTCACACATAAACAAGTCCAACCAATCTCCCATTAAACAGAAAGAACATTAAATTACATTCGCTCACTCAAAACACCAGCCTCCCTAAAACCACAGTAACTATAATTTCAGACAAAACGCTACAGAGATCATACCTCAATAAAACTGTGGTAACTTACTCACCATTGTCATTAAAAAAAGCCAAAATGACAGATTCTCAAAGTGTCTCATACTGCTTGAAGGAGATACCAGATTCATTTACTTGGGTATTTTGTTAGCGGTATTGCTACCATAGTACATTCTGTAACAGTACTAACTGTTCATTTTCCTCCCTTCTTACGTTCAGATTCTGGAAACTCGAATGTTGGTCGCAAGCCTCGTGTGGAGAGTGGATATTTTTCACTGGAAAAACCCAAGATTGAAGATGAAGGAGAGCAGTATCACCTTCAACAGGAGGAAGAGCCTCCATCAAAGCTGCAATCACATCCACCTGAGCTTTCCTCTTCGTCATCATCATCCTCTCGCTCCAGGTATCTCTCCTTTGATCCAGAGCTCTACAGTTCTCCAATCAGCTCACACAAACACACGTCACATGACCCACACAGCACTGTGCACACGCAGGCTTCCAGTGTTGTGTGTGACGCTCATAAACACAACATGCAAAGCAAATCAGAGAAGCATCTTTCTCAGTCGTCGGAGATCCTGTCAGATTCAACGCTGAACCGGGATTCAAACATCTACAGTCCGAACCCGCACGCAAACGTCCTCCCATCATCCCTGTCCTCCTCTCAGAGCTCTTTGGACTCTGAGCAGAGTCCGGAGAGTGTAGTGGGTGGAGCCTTGGGCAGGGCGGGGCGCAGTGGGTGTGGTTATGTGGCTCTGGCTGATGTGCCAAGGGCACGGAGACTCAGCCATCGGGATGCGTATCGATGCAGTCAGAAGCGGCAGGAGCTGCGGGCGCGCACCAGGAGCCCTGGCAGAGAGGAGGTGGAGCGGCTGTTCGGATGCCAGCGAAGGTGATTAGCATTAACACATAAAGGCTCTGTTTCAAATTTAAGTGAGGTGGTTATCTGCTTAGAAACATTGGACTATGCATGAGTGGCTTACAAAAAATATTAATAAAAAAGTCTAATAAATAAATTAAAAATACATTTGTTTATTAGATTTTTTATTTTTATGTACTAGGGTTAGGTAATGTCGACCCATTTGTCATTGTACAATGTCTAGTGTGAAACATCGCGATGGATGATGGCATCGCCGTCATAGCTGTTGATGATTTAAAGGGGCATGAAACCCCCCCCGTTTCAGCAGGATGTTTTCACACCTCTAGTTTGGAAAATGTCAGGAAAGTGGGTGTGTCTGGGGAGGGAAAATGGGCAGGGTTTGAATAGAAATGGGAGTTGCCGTTTGTGCACGCGCTGCTGACTGAGGAAAAACAAACACACACACACATACAGGGGAGAGAGACTGTGTGTTTAATGACGGTGAAATGTTTGATACCGCACGTTGTATAAGAGAAAAAAGCCTCTGCATTTCTCTGTAACTCAGATGCACTCAGTAGGTCAGAAAGCCATGTGTGTGTAGACCAGGACTATTCAATTAGCGGCCCGCGGGCCGAATCCAGCGCCCGAGGCACTTTGTTCCGGCCCTCCAAACAGTGTGACCAAGACATAAAAAATAAATTTAGTTCAGTCGACAAACGGGCGCTATAGTTATGAAGTGACGTGCGTCTCTGTTCAATAACAGCACGAGCTGCAGTTAAAGGCTGCACAGAGCGCGAGTCATCATAAGCGAGAGGTGCGGGCAGCCGGAAACATTTTTGTAGAAAAGGCAATTTGTACAATGCACTGATATCGTTAATAGGGATGCAACGATTAGCCGATTTCACTATTAACTGCGCTTTAATTCGTCACAGTTTATTAATCGTAAAGTCTTCTCTAAGCCACATTTTTGTTGCACGAAACGAAACCGCTGCAAAATGCCAAGATGCCTGTGCGCTTATTTTAAGATTGAAGTACACCGAGGCTAATACGCACACACACAGGATTAACTATAGCAGCGGCCGTTCCTATATCACGTCTTTTCCGCTTGCAAGTTTGTTATTTCTAATTTAAGGATATATGACAATATGCGGGCGCCAGCGGAGCGACGCGCTTGCGTTTTTCAGGGCGCACGCAGTAGAAAACATCCCACGGTGAGAGTTGTGTGTGCCTTTCAGTGCAATGTAAACAAGATATGTTAGACGAATTATTATTAAAATGATTATGTATGCATGAATGCAGATGGCAACAACATTTCATCTAAATAGCTACTTACCTAATATAAAGCTTGAATTTACATTAGACGTGATGACAGTGAAACCATGAATATTCTTCAGACAATATAAATGAACAACCAAAATCTCTAATTGTTATGCAGTTCAAAACATAACGTATGAATGTGTCTAAATGTAGAAGAAGCCTACTTCAGCAATGCACTGCTTTTGTTGTGCTCTGAAATACAACATTTCAATGTTTGTAAAAAAATAAAATAAAATAAAGTCAGTTGTACAATGCAGTAATATTATTTAGTTTCAAAATACAATATATTAACATTTTAATGTAGAAAAACCAACATGGGTGTCTTAAGGAGCAAAAATATACAGCATATGGGCCCTTATATGCAGTTGTGTTATTACTCGTATAGCAAGTCATATCTCTCCGGCCCTGTTGTAGACTATCCTGTCACAAAATGCGGTGAAAATTCAACACGACGGTCGGCAAAAGTTTGCTTACAGTGCTCATGTGTCTACACATAGAGAGAAGCATTTACAGCGGATCTTTCAATATTGCAGTGATATTAACGTAATGTAAACTAAGTAACTTAGAAATCATTTTGACTAAGGTCTGTCTTTAAACACTGAAAGAGTACAGCTGACCATACCAACTATAACTTTGCCATCTGAACGAACAAATAAAGAGCACTGATCACACACTTACCGAATCTGTAGACAGGATAATCAACACATACTGGAGCTGCGTCTTTTTTTTTTTTAAAGGAGACGAGCAGCAAATCCAGATCTCACCATAGACGAGAAATGCTCTCGAGTAATAAATGTTCCAAACAAACGCTTTTCAGCCGCGCGTCGCGTACACGGATCCAGCAGCGCTCTCATAGAGAGAAAATGAAACAAAACCTTCACAATATGAAAGCAACACTGGCGACCCGTATCTCCAAACAATTCTTATTCTTTTCCCACAACTTTTAGCAACACGACGTTTGTCGTCTCTCTGCAGTCTGAACACTGTTTCAGGTACAGTCTAAGAAAGCTGGCATGCATATTAATGAAGTTGCAGCGCATACATAATGGCACGCGCTGATTGGTTTGAACCAAGCCATACTCATGAATGAATGCAACACACTGAGAGACGTAATACGGGATGCTAAAGTACAGACGTCCAGTCTGCACACTGGAATACACGCTAAGATCTCATGACCGCGACGCAGCTTCAAAAGTTAGTTTCAAACCGGAAGTACGAATTTGCTCAAAATAATGCAAAAACTATTAATTTTCACTTTTTAGTGAGATATATGAGTCCTAATAGTGTTTATAGCAGCGTGTGACACATATACGACTGTCAACAGCTCAAAACATGTATTGGTGTTTCATGACCCTTTATTTATTCATGAATACTTAATCAGTTCATTAATTATTTGTAGCCTACTGTTTCAACTTCCTGAACCCACATGGTCTTTGTTTTACCCATAACCAAATCATAAATAAATAAAGATAAGCTACAGACAAATTACCACCTGTCAATCACTAGTTTAATAATGATTTGTTCAGCTGTAGTTTAAAATTACAATGGGTTTTTCCTCCTCTAAGGGCTTCTCATGCAGTCTGTCGCCATCTTGTGGATGAACATTGTCAACCGTCTTTGCCCTGCATAGTATTACAGTCTGATGGATGCCGACGCGCTGTTTCTAATGTATCTCCGAAATTATAAATAATTAAAATAGGTGCTGCCCTAATAAATAAACTGCATAGTTGCAATCTAAACAACTACATTCCCGACTATAAAGACTCAAGAGTACATTATGTTGTCCAACAGCTGCAATATTTGTCAAACTGTAGTGAGTTTATTGATCTGCTGTCACTTTGTGTGGGTGGAGTAATACACAAGGTTGAGGAGGCTTTATGAGGGCTGATATTACAGAATATCGCACTGCTATCAGTCATATATCAGTATGTATGTACATATTTGAATTATTTAAGATTTTTTTTTTTTTAGGTTTTATCCATTTATACAAATTTATTTGAGAATAGTCCTCTTCTAGATGGTTGTGTCAGGTCAATATAAAACAATATAATTCAATATACCACCTTATATTTATTGCGGAAGTAAGCTTTGAATATTAGACTTCCCGTTTATTAGCTGCTATAGGGAAATGGCCAGAAAAACGCTGAAGCACAGAGAACTGTAGAACTATTTGCACAGCAAATCCATTGTTTATATTTACGACAACATATTAAAATACTACAGAAATACCAGTTTGCCATATCAAGCTAAAAGTATATGGAAACAAATGACATTGATAGCTAGACACTGCCTGTGTCCACTGTTATTTTAATGCTTTATCCATACTTTTTCAGTAATTATTAAAATACATTCAGTTTTAAGCTAATTCTAAGTGATTTTAAAGGTTCATATTTTAATGCAGCTTCATATAATGATAGTCAGTGCAGAAATGTTGTTCAATTCATTCCACAGCTAGCAACTGTGATGAAATTAGTAGTATTCATCATCTGGTCAGCTGATTCTCATCCCAAATTGCTCCTTTAATAGCTGACTTTATTAGTTTACTTAATTACTTTATGCTTTAATTAGCATATAAATATTCTGCACGGCCAGTATTTGGTGAAAGTGTTTAATTAGCTTGTGTTTTAGTTGTGACTAAAGTGTATAAATGCTATCTTGTTTTGTCATGTATTCAAGATGCATTAGGTATATTTTTGTGTGTGCAAAAACTCAACAAATGTCAACAAGTCTAATATTGTTTTGGTTTAGAATAGATTTTAGATGCTCTTTTTATGCTTAAAATGCTGTCTAGGTCGGTCACTCACTAGAGTTTGGATCAGAGCCAATAGCACACACACATTCTGTGTATGTACAGTTGAAGTCAGAATTATTAACCCCCCTGAATTATTAGCCCCCCTGTTTATTTATTCCCCCCCCCCCAATTTCTGTTTAATGGAGAGAAGATTTCAACACATGTGTAAAATTAATAATTTTAATAATAATTAATAAGCTTAAAGGGCTATATATATATATATATATATATATATATATATATATATATATATATATATATATATATATATATATATATATATATATATATATATATATATATATAAATAATTTTAATATTATATAAATAATATATATAATAATACATATAAATAATTTTAAATATTTTTTATAAAAAAAAAAATTGTCCTTAAAATGGTGTTAAAAAAATTAAAAACTGCTTTTATTCTAGACAGGGGAGAAAAAAAAAAAAAAAATATATATATATATATATATAGAGAGAGAGAGAGAGAGAGCTTAAAGGGCTATATACATATATATATATATATATATATATATATATATATATATATATATATATATATATATATATATATATATATATATATATATATATATATATAATTTTAATAATATATATAATAATACATATAAATAATTTTAATTATTTTTTTATAAAAAAAATTGTCCTTAAAATGGTGTTTAAAAAATTTAAAACTGCTTTTATTCTAGCCGGGGAAAATTTTTTTTTTTTTACATATTTTATATATTATATATTATATATTTATATATATATATATAAATAATTTTAATAGTATATAAATAATTTTAATATTATATAAATAATATATATAATAATATATATAAATAATTTTAATAATTTTAATTTAAAACGTTTTTCCTTAAAATGGTGTTTAAAAAATTAAAAACTGCTTTTATTCTAGACAGGGGGAAAAAAAAAAAAAAAAAAAAAAAATATATATATATATATATATATATATATATATATATATATATATATATATATAGAGAGAGAGAGAGAGAGAGAGAGAGAGAGAGAGAGAGAGAGCTTAAAGGGCTATATATATATATATATATATATATATATATATATATATATATATATATATATAATTTTAATAATATATATAATAATACATATAAATAATTTTAATTATTTTTTTATAAAAAAATTGTCCTTAAAATGGTGTTTAAAAAATTTAAAACTGCTTTTATTCTAGCCGGGGAAAATTTTTTTTTTTTTACATATTTTATATATTATATATTATATATTTATATATATATATATATATATATATATATATATATATATATATATATATATATATATATATATATATATATATATATATAAATAATTTTAATAGTATATAAATAATTTTAATATTATATAAATAATATATGTAATAATATATATAAATAATTTTAATAATTTTAATTTAAAACGTTTTTCCTTAAAATGGTGTTTAAAAAATTTAAAGCTGCTTTTATTCTAGCCGATATAAAACAAATAAGACTTTCTCCAGTAGAAAAAATATTATCAGACATACTGTGAAAGTTTCCTTGCTCTGTTAAACATCATTTGGGAAATATTTAAAAAAGAAAAAAAATTCAAAAGGGGGCTAATAATTCTGAGTTCAACTGTATATCTTCATTTAAATCACACAAATGAAGTAATCGTTAAGTGAAGTCCATGTTTTATAGCCTCATTAGCCTTTACAGTTCATGTTCTGTAACTGAGAAGATACGTAGCTACTTCCCCTGCAGTATAAACACAATCTGCTCGCTCAGCTTCAGCCAACGTACCTGCTGTGTTTACGTCTCCCGAGCAAACGTAGAGCTTTTACCTCCACCTGCTGGAGTCAGCAGGAAGGAGCAGCCTGGTGTAAGTCAATGACACTCAGGACAAACAAGTTGAGAAACTGAGATGCAGAGAGGATGCTCTTCTGTTTGAGCTAATGCTTTGACGACATTCTGAATCATGACTTTCATCTCATTCCTGCAGCTTTAGCGCCACCTAGTGAACGCTGTGTAGAATTAAACCTCTCTCTTCCATTTAGTTGAAGTCCTAAAAGCTGTGGCCGTTCAATTCTGATGGAAATGTTCTTTATTTCTGCACTGTTCTCCTTCAGTTCTTTCTCGTGCCTTTTGTTCCTGTCTTTAGCTCCTTTACTTGATCTGTTTCTTCTCTTTTTCAGGCCGTCTTCTGAAACTTCCTGCCCTGTGCTGTGCCCTGCCACGCCCACTGACACGCCCACTGCTTAATTTCATTCCACCTGCTGGAGCCAAACCATACCACACACACACACACACACACACACACACACACACACACACTCTGAATCAAACACAGAAACACTAACACCTTTTTCACACCACAAGCAGCATATTGAATTCATTGAAACGCTGATATATGCTCATACACTTATAGAAATAATTAAGAGATCAGTTGAAAGTTCACAAAAATGTTGCAATAGGGATGCTCTGATCGATCAGTTGAAGATCGATATCGGCCGATAATCACATTTAATGACTCAATTGGTACTCGCCAGTCTGACTGAACTCATGAACCCATTGCAGGCATAGCCAGCCCTCCCTATAAGCGAACTAAGCGGCTGCTTAGGGCCCCGCCTCCATTAGGGGGCCCCCATAACCCGCTGGTGGTGCAAGCCCTTTTCTTGCTAAAATCTTTTTTTATTTGCATTTTACAAATTACTTTCATTGACAGTGCTTTAGGACTAAACTAATTATACATTTTCACAAAAAAAAAAATCACAGTTTTATTGAAGTTGAAATTGTTTTCGTGTGAAGGTCATGTGATCAACAGGAAGCTCGCAGCATCTCATTTCTCATAGGCTTTCTGTTCTTGTGGTTCAAGTTTGTTCTTACAAGGTAACCTGCAAGACCGACCAGTCACCATGAAAATGCAAATTCGTGCACAGACACAACCATGGCCTTTGCTTCATTGCCTGCCCTGTTATATACCTGATTTTTTTGGGGGGAAATTAAACCACAAAAATAAAACGAAGCTAACGTCCTTCTTTAGTCATAGAAAAACTGAGGGGAAAAATTATACCATAAATTTATATGCTATGATAAAATCATAATATAATAGCATATTTATTAAAAATAGCCAATTACAGATTAATTAACAGTCTACTTATATAAAATATGTAGTTTTTTCCTGGTTTTACAGACCCTAAAGTGGTCTGTAAATGGCAATACTCCACTATTTATAGCAAGGTAGAGATCCAAAATAATGCTGTTTAGGGCTCCCAAATGTACAGGGCCAGCCCTGATCGCAGGTGTTTATTTATGAGTTAAATAATAAGGAAGATTGATCTGAATAAAAATGTTTTTATTATCAAATTATTGCTTTCTTGAGTCTTCTGAAGTTAAATTATAGATTATATTCATATATAGGTGACACAATAACTTTAACAAACTATACTGTCTGTAACTATACTGTCTGAAACTATGACGTATACTGTATAGACACAGTTTCAGCTGATCACCATGACAAGGAATCGATACTCAGTATAGTCTGCAAAAATCCCGATCAGAGCATGCCTAGTTCTAAACTTAAATTTAAGTTACAAGTGGAAAGTTTAATGTTATATTTTAGTCTGTTTGATTGATGCAACTTGAAATGACTAGAAAAGTTGAACAATAATTTACAAAATGCATTTTTTAAAGTAATAAAAATATTGTTTTTCAAAACATGCATTGAAACCAAATAATCCGAAAAAAAAAAGTTTTTAAAACCAAATATTGCTTTCTTTCTTCTTCTGAAGTTAAATGATAGATAATGTTCATATATAGATGACACAATAACATCTCTGAAAATATGATGTCTTTATCTTTTTCTCTCAATGACAATATTGTTTTTTAATATTGGCAAGAAATATCATCAGTAGTTCATATAATAATCAAATAATATATTTTTTTAATACATGCAATGCATAACTATGAATGATAAATGGGTCACACTTTGTTTTGACGGTCCGTTTGTTGAATTTAAGTTGCATTGCGTCTACATGCCAACTAACTCGCATTAGATTATTAGTAGACTGTTAGGTTAGGGTTTCTTATAGTCAGTTAAATGTCTCTTGAAGGAGCAGGGTCAGCAGATATTAAGCAGACAGTCTACTAATACTCAAATGGACCATTAAATAAAGTGTTACTGGTAAATATACACAATTTTTCAATATCTGTATATAAACGCATACAATTAGGCCCAAAATTATTCATACCCCAGAACAATTTGGACTTAAAGTTTTTGTTCAAATGTAAATAAAAGCTGAGTAATATTTTTTCCTGCGATGATGCCTCTTTCTTGTGCATCATCTTTTGTTTCATTTAAGGTCAAAAAAGTTGTTGGTTAAATGATAAAAGTAATTTTAAGTTTGCAAGGGGGTATGAACAATTTCAGGCTTGACAATACATATAGACTATATATATAGCTTCAGCTTGTAAATACAAATATGCTGCTGCTTGAATTTGGTGTGAAAGCGGTGTAAAATATGAATTCAGCCTACTGACACATGGGTGAACACAGAGACAAAGACTGACTGCTGTCTGGGGTTCTGCTCATGGCTGCTGTCGCTGGTTTCCTGCGTCTGTCCTTCTGCTCCTCCATCTGCTCTTACACAACACAACTAAATCATATTTAAACAAATACTGCAGATCAATCAATATTGTGCATTACTGAGAAACTTCTATACACTGAAATCTTCATAATGGTCGTTTTGCATAGGAAAGACGCATGTTTGTTAGCTACAGTAGCTCTAGATCTGTTTCTCAACCACGTTCCTGTGGGACCACCAGCTCTGCACATACTCATGTCTTCTTAACCAAACCATTCAGATCATCAGCTCATTAGCAGAGACTGAAAGGCCTGTAATGGGTGTGGCAGACAAAGGAGAAATCCAAAACATGCAGTGTTGGTGGTCCTCCAGTATTGTGGTTGAGAAACACTGTTTTAGATTAAATTTTGCTGGATTTTACATGTTATTTGAGCTCAATTAGCTATTGAATTGTGATTTAAGATGAGCAGTGTCAGCTTTAACATCATAATACAAGGACAAAACAAGGAAAGCAATGTCCAAACACATTTCCTGCTTGATTTACGACAGTGTTGAGGTTTTTACGGCGCTCCGTTTCACCTCACTGACCTGTGATGAGCAGAGGAAATGTGTTTTTGTTTTTCATCTTTCCATGAAATATCCTCCAGCATCCTTCCTCTAGATGTAAACATCCTGGAGTGTTGCGTGGAAATGTTTATTTATCAGTGCATTTATTAGTTGATTTATCATGTGTTTAAGATGAGAGCTCCATTCAGTTGATTATTTTGGAAAGTTTTCAAACATTCTGATCTGTTTTGAGGAGGTGAAGCATCTGATTATGGGAGATTTTTCCGTTCTGAGCTCTTGTGTGTTTTGCTGCAGGCGTTCGCAGGTTATTGAGAGATTTGAGGGTCAGGACACTGTCAACGCTCCAGAGCAAATGGACACCACGAGTTCCTCAACAGATCCCGCCCCTTCTTACTCTAAAACAGCCAATCAGAGAGCAGGACGCAATGAGAAACGCCTCTCCAACCAGAAACAGGTGATTCATTTAAATTCATTCATTCATTTTCCTTCGGCTTAGTCCCTTATTTATCAGGGGTTGCCACAGTGGAATGAACCGCCCACTTTTCCAGCATATGTTTTATGCAACCCATTACTGGGAAACATACACACTCAATTACACACTACGCCCAATTTACTGCATCAATTCACCCGGAGAAAACCCACGCCAACACGGGGAGAGCATGCAAACTCCACACAGAAATGGACCAGAAACCAGGGACCTTTTTGCTGTGAAGCCACAGTGCTAACCATTGTGCCACCGTGCCACCCCTGCATTTAAATTGACATTTAATTATATCATTAAACAATTTAATTTGATTGAAAACAATGTGGCAGTGCACTGTAAGTGTGTAGAAATTAATTAACACTAAGGGTGTCACAATCCTCTAAATCCTCGATTCGAATACATTTTTGATTCTTAAGTCATGATTCGATTTTCGATTATGAATAATTAATTAATAACGAATTAATTAATTGTAGCCTATCGTTTAAACTACCTGACCTGCATGGTCTTTGTTTTACCCATAAATCATACAGTAAATGAATAAATGTAACTTACACACATAATTATCAAAATCTATCTATTGAATTAATCAATCTATTAAAGAAATGTTAGCTAGAATTCTGCATTTTAGGCTTAAATTATAGAGAGACATATGTTATATATAGCAGATAAACCGAGACTGCATCAGATCGCGAAGCAGATCAATGTTGATCATTTCCGCACTGACAGCTTGAAAGAAAGAACAAAACAACAGGCCTAACACAACATATTATAAGATTAAAACATGAAAAAATTATCAGATAGTAACTTCGGTCAATTTTCCTAACGGATAAACCGAGGTCAGGCTGGATAAACAGCTCTCGGTAATATTTCAGCATGCTTTCACTTTTGCATTTACATCTGTGGGTAGGGAAGACCACATTTCTATATCACAGTTCATTCAGCTTCAAAATCGATGGGATTTAGGTCCTATTTTAATGTTAAATAATAAAAAAGAGAAACTTGTGTTTCTATCACTTCAATATGACTGTGGACACAATATACCTACACGCAGTTCTGTCCACACAGCTTACAAAAGATGATTTTGCATGATAGGTGCCGTTTACATCTGTATAATCTAAATGCAAAATGTTAACTCTGAGAGCTTGATTCACTCCTCATTGCAGTAACTTCTAGTAAACATCAGTAATAATGCGTTTGTTTAATTTGTTTTTGTCTGCTGCAGGAGTTTTCCTTGGATTCAGCTAAATGCCGGACTGATGAGGTTTCTTCATTAGCTGGTTACCGGAGGGCCAAAAGTCTGGATCGCAGAACCACAGAAACACTCATGACTGTAAGACCACAAAAACAATCCACACATTCACATAAAATATGTTTACTTGTATCTATAATTGCATTTGTTTTAAAGTGCATTATATGATTGTAAAATATTATAAAAATAAGCAATATTTATTTGAATGTTTATGTTATTGAGTTAATTAAAAAAAATTAACAATACAAAACATTAAGGCAGGGCAATATTATTAGATGAGTGAACATTTAATTTATTTTAATTAAAAAAAATTATCTTTTTTAATATTTCAAATGCGGAAAAGATTTTACCATATCATTCAGTATCATTTGCATACTTATTTTTTCCCCTTCTGAGTTTAGTGAATGTGTAACTAAATTAGAAATGTTGTGTTGGTCATAAAAATTAAAAAACGAAAGTGCAATCCGCAGTGACAAACTTGTAAAAATGCTTCCATAGTTAATTTGATCTAAAAACACTGCATGTTTATTTCTAAGGGGCTGCAAGTGTGCGTGCGTGCCATTGTGGGGTACATTACTTCAAAAAATGACACCCTTATAATTGTACCACTAAGGGTGTGAACCTACAGTGGTCTCGCGGTTGGGTTACGATTATCATGTCATCGATTCAGTTCAGTTTGATATCAAGGTGCATTGACAATGCTTTCCATAAACGATTTGATATTGTACTTGGCAACAATAATTCTTGTATTGAAATGTATCGTTTATAAGTATATTTCTATATTATTTACAATACAATTTTGTCCTTCAACCTCTCAAACTCCACGGACCGGGTATCGGGTCTGTGACGTCATTGACTTTCGCTTTAAGATTTAAAGGGCCAGCATTGCACCAGACCCCTTTAAGGGATTTCGTTTGAAAGTGTAGAAGCTATATTTTATGCACATACGCATCACTTTGGTTTTTATCCTACTGTACAAAAGTTATTTACACTTAAATACACAGTATTTGGGATACCCGAGCTGGATATTTTACATTGGTTCATTTTCGTATTTTTCATATGGTTCATATATGACACATGTACAAGTTATAGCTCAAATGAAAGCTCTTGCTGCTGCTCATACGGTTCCCTCATTCTTTTTACTGAATTATATTCATATATCAAACAGTTGTTGAATGAATCGCGGTGTTTCCATGGTGCAGAAGTGAAAACAATACATTCATGATCAATAAGCAGCCCCAGATAGCACAGATAGCTGTCATCTCTTACCTTATGCTGTGCCCTTCAGGGCCATTTCTCCTCTGTTTTTGAGGTGATGTGCATAAGTAATCCTTTTATATGTTTGACGTGCTCCAAACACAGTGAATTATGTTTGATCAAACAAAAGAATAGTGAAATATGAAAACAAGGATCGCTCCCTGTGGCTTGTACAGCACCTCTCATCAGTTGAAATACAATAACTTTTGCATAGATTATGGTCGAGACATATTTCTTTTTTCCTATGATTACAGACATGTGCAGGAACCACCAACATTAATTACAGCACGCTAGACCACACAGAACCTAAAAGCTGCACTTTTAAATGTGAGTTTATTAAGTAAAATACAAAAAGCGCCTCTTTTTTAGGTGTTTATTAAAACACAGACAACATATACAGTTATTTTAAACACTTTCAGTAGTGTTTTATGAAAATTCAAAGGGTTTTCTTTAAAATTATACCAAATTTTAGCATTTACACCTCTGAACACTATTTACATTATTACTAGGAGTTAGACGTGTGTGCTCTGCTCGTCTCCGAGGCTAAGTGCGCGCACACACACAGAAGCATGCCATGCGGTCTCATTCGCACTATTAAATATATGAATGATTCGCACGTACATCAATGAATGATGCGCATCCCGTGCTGCGAACGTTACATTACAGCACATTAGTCATTTTCATTTGAAACTGAGCTTTGCAGAGCCCAAAATGTGTACAACTGTCACTTTCTATAACAGAAATGTATTTATTTATTTTTTCCTGAGGGGTGATTTTGAATTGACGGAAGGGGCTGGATCAAATGGTCCCGCTGGCCGCATACGGCCCGGAGGGGCCGGACGTTCCTCACCCCTGGTTTAGAGTGTGGTCCTGAAAAATCTCAGTTTAAAGGGGTATCTACCCTTCCCCTTAGCCCTACACCTTCAAGCTTAAGAGAATTGGGTCACCCCTTACCATTTACATGAATGCGCAAAACAAGGGGTAGGGGTAAGGGCTAAGGGGTAGGATTGGGCCTTGCCGTCTTCTCCCTCGCCATTGTAAGCTACTGCCATATAACGCATAAATGATAAATAACATCAGTACATTATAACCGGTTATAATTATTACTAAACCAATACTGAATTGTTTGCGTCTGCATCGAAGAAACAATACATTTTGACACCCCAAGTATTTAAATTACTTTTCTAATTGCTTTGTCTGGAAAAAAAAAAAAACTTGGTTATTTAATAAGTAATTAAATTACTAAATAGTAATCAACATGAATCATATACAATAGAAATTAAACTCTTTAAATTTGAGTTAAACAGGACCTTTTGTAAACAATGCATGTATCAAAACACACAAAGTTAGTAATAACACCATATTTCATATACTACTTACCGCATATTGGCATAAATAATTTCATACCTTCTTAAGCATGTGCAGTTTTTGGACAAATAAAAAAGTTCTTAGTGGAAAAAAATATGCAAAATATTTGAATAATATATTCATAAATATATTTCTTTACAACTGCTCCACCTCTAAATTCATTTATTTTATTGCCTAATTATTAAACTAATTTCTCAGTTCATTATTTTAAGAATATACAATTGTCTTGATAAATGATAAAAAAAAAATCTCTTGATTTTATATAGGACTGATAAATTAATAGAGTATTTAGGGCAAATACTTTATAAGAAACTAATTAAATTACCCCAAAATGAAAAGTATTCCCTCACTTTGTCAGTGGAAATGTGATTTAATTACAGTAACTAATTGCACCCGACACTGGTGTATGTGTGTGTATGTATAGTAGGTGTACTGTATAAATGTGTGTGTGTGTGTGTGTGTGTGTGTGTGTGTGTGTATACGTGTGTTTCAGCTGTCAGTAATCCGTTCATGCAAACCTAACCCAGAACCACTTCACCACCCACGATTATAAATAGCATTTGCTCTGAGTATTAGCACCAGAGACACCCACACATGCCCAAAACACACACACATGAGACCTCAGATTCATGTGCATACACACAGAAAGGCGGCATGTGAGTCAGAAGCGTGTGAGGAACAGGTCACAGATGAAACTCAACAAGACTAAGGTAACTGAAGCTAACAGCTAACTGGCAAACGGCCGCGGGGTGTGAGCACAAGCGGACTCTGTGCCAGCGTTAGATACTATGTAGACGCTCTGTATTAATATTATTATTGCCTGTGGTGTTTTAGGTTGTAGATTATTTGTTTATGGCTTCTCTGAGGCAAGACTGCTTGTTCGTGCAGGGCTCTAATGACTTCAGACTGTAGTTGCTGGTGCTTTTATGATGGACTTTTGGAGCACTTTGAGTTCATGTACACTCGTAAAATGATGTTTGCTGTTCAAACTTATTTAAAATGAGCTGAAACAACATCATTGTTGAGGTTTTTTTTTCGGGAGACAACTTTTTGTTTTATGTTTAATCCACTTAAATTTGTAAAAACTAATAGGTTAACTTAATTCCTTCATGTTGTCCCAATGAAAATTGATGGTGTGGAACCAAGCATTTTTACAGTGTATGTTAATGTATGTTGTATTATTTTTTTAGCATATTTGTTATCATAATTGTATGTTAATGAAGTCTTAACTATTGACATCTTGTACAAGAATGAATTACCATTGAATTAGAAACCAGAAGAAAAAAAATCATGAATTAATACAAATTCACTGACAGAACATGTCACATATTTAGTGCTGGGCAAAAATTAATTGTGATGAATTGCATGCAAAATAAAGGTTTGTTTGGGCTTTAAATATGTGTGTATACTGTGCATATTATATATATATATATATATATATATATATATATATATATATATATATATATATATATATATATATATATATATATATATATATATAAATAAATGCACACGTGCATGCATATATTTGAGAAAATCTTTATTTATATAAGGATCTTAAAAGATATATATATGTGTATTATAGAAGTATGAATTTAAATAACTATGTAATTGTTTTGTATAATTTTGTTTTTATAGAGGTATGTGGTTATATATGCATTCACTGGCCACTTTATTAGGTAAACCTGCCTAACTGCTCGTTAACGCAAATTTCTGCTCGGCCAATCACATGGCAGCAACTCGATGCATTTAGGCATGTAGACATGGTCAAGACGATCTGCTGTAGGGCAAAGCGAGCATCAGAATGGGGAAGAAAGGGGATTTAAGTGACTTTGAACCTGGCATGGTTGTTTGTGCCAGACGGGCTGCTCTGAGTATTTCCGAAATGCTGATCTGCTGCAATTTTAGAGACAACTATCTCTAGGGTTTACAAAGAATGGTCTGAAGTATCCAGTGAGCGGCAGTTCTGTGGACATGAATGCCTTGTTGATGCCAGAGGTCAGAGGAGAATGGCCAGACTGGTTCCAGCTGATAGAAAGGCGACAGTAACTCAAATAAGCACTCGTTACAACCGAGCTCTGCAGAAGAGCATCTCTGAACACACAACACATTCAACTTTGAGGCGGATGGGCTACAGCAGCAGAAGAGCACACCGGGTGCCGCTCCTGTCAGCTAAGAACAGGAAACTGAGGCTACAATTCACACAGGCTCACCAAAACTGGACAATAGAAGATTGGAGAAACGTCGCCTGCTCTGATGAGTCTCCATTTCTGCTGACACATTCAGATGGTCGGGTCAGAAGCATCAACAACATGAAAGCATGGATCCATCCTGCCTTGTATCAGCGGTTCAGGCTAGTTCTGGTGGTGTAATGGTGTGGGGGAGATTTTTTTGGGACACTTTGAGCCTATTAGTACCAATTGAGCATCGTGTCAACACAACAGCCTACCTGAGTATTGTTGCTGACCATGTCCATCCCTTTATGACCACAGCGTACTCATCTTCTGATGGCACTGTTACCCATTACACAGAATCTAAGTATATATTGTATTCTTAGATTTATTAGATTATGTATATTATGTAAACCAATGTCTATATAATGTAATTTTTATATAATGTAATTTTTGTTTCTAAATAAAATAATATAAAATATAATGAATAAACATAATTTTGAGTGGATTACTATTGTGTTCAGTTTATGCAATTAAAGCTTGATTAAAATAAATAAAAATTGTATGATGTTTGCTATAAAATGTATATATATATACAATGTAAAAATACATTAATAGAAATAGAATTTTGAATAGAATATTTTGTTTGTGTATTTTTATGATGTTTATTATAACTTTTTGTTTTCATTATTATTATTAATTGTATGTGTTGTTCTCTTTTTTTGTTTTAGCCCGACCTGCTGAACTTTAAGAAAGGATGGATGACCAAACTATACGAAGATGGATTGGTGAGTTTAATATGAGCTTTTTCAGAAACTGATGCACCTGCATGTGCTTCTTAATATGGAGGATGTTGAAAACTGCTGAGTTTTTTTTTTTTTTGCTGTCTCTCAGTGGAAGAAACACTGGTTTGTTCTGACCGATCAGAGTCTGAGGTTCTACCGCGACTCCATTGCTGAGGAGGTAAAGATTTTTTAGCATTGATTACAAACTACTTTTGTTATTATATTATTATATTATTATTATCTGTTTAGCTGTGCATTAAAAAGCTATGTGCGATGTATTGCACTTTTTGTGTCTTTAAAAAAAAAATACTTTTAACCTGTAAACGCATAACATGTTGCGTCCCTGAATAAAACAAATAACAAATGTTACATCATTAGATTCTTTCTTTCTTTCTTTCTTTCTTTCTTTCTTTCTTTCTTTCTTTCTTCTTTCCTTCCTTTTTTCTTCCTTCCTTCCTTTTTTCTTCCTTCCTTCCTTCCTTTCTTTCTTTCTTTCTTTCCTTCTTTTTGTCTTTCTTTCTTTCCTTCTTTCTTTCTTTTTTTCTGTCCTTCTTTCTGTCCTTCTTTCTGTCTTTCTTTGTCTTTCTTTCTTTCCTTCTTTCTTTCTTTTTTCTGTCCTTCTTTCTGTCCTTCTTTCTGTCTTTCTTTGTCTTTCTTTCTTTCTTTCTTTCTTTCTTTCTTTCTTTCTTTCTTTCACACCTTTAAAATTGCCATATCCACACATTTGAATGTTTAATATACATATGTTATGTTTTATTTATTATATTAGTAAAATAATAATAATAATGCCAGCAAGTTTAGACATCTGATCCCCAAAAATTGGTTTACTTTGATCAAATCTTTTGGCTTATGATTGTATAAAAATCTTTAAATATTATAAATAACAATAGAATGTACATGGTGAGAGTTTTTAGGTGGAAGGGGGGCTGTTTGTTGGAATGTCAATTTAATTGTCTTTTTTTTGTTTATTTTATTCTTGTTTATGTAAATCACTTTGAATTGCAATTGTGTATGAAATGTGCTGTAGACAGTAAATGAACTTCCCTCTCTATTACTCATGAAGGCTGTTTAACGGTGTACTTTATGGTTCTCAGGCTTCTGATTTGGATGGGGAGATCGATCTGTCCTTGTGTTATGATGTGACTGAATTCCCAGTTCAGAGGAACTATGGCTTCCAAATCCTCGTGAGTGGTGCTGCTTTATTGTTTTAGTTGTATCTTACACCTATTATATGTCTACATCATTAGTTTATTTCAGACTTTTAAGTCCAGATACACCGAAGTAAGAAAATACAGAACAATTCATTAATGTAAACACCACAACACTACTTAAAAAAAATACCATGCAAACATTTTTGAAGCGCTTCGAATATCAATAGTACTTTCAATTCAATCTATTATAACTGAAGTACTCAAATAACACATAAAATTATGTAAGTATTTCCTTGTACATAATGAAGAGTAGGATTATTGTGTACAAATGTTTGATTTGCACCTTTGAGACTATTTTCTGCACAAGTAACCAATATTGTCTTGTTTTCAGAAATAATAAGTGAAAATGAAGTTAGTTTTTCCTTTAAACAAACAATGATCTGCCAATGGGGAAAGCAAAATAATCCTTTTTCAATGCGAAAGCAAAACAATGCATCAAATTTGAAGAAAACCTGCTACAAAATAAACTGCAGCTAAATCCTTGAGGCATTGAGTATTTATGCTTACAATTAAGTTTTAAATCACAGTAATTATTTCTAAAAAATTATATCATACAGATATGCCTGTTGGGTTCTATGCAAGGCAAGTGTTTTTCACCCACTGATAAACTTCTGGTGAAAGATTAATGACTATTTTCAATTTTAAATGGTTATTTTTACAGTAATGTAATTAAAATATAATCAGTTAAATAAACTTATGCAGTAATTTAGTTGTTCAAGCATAAAACGAGATGAAAGACAGCAGGGGAGTGCAGAAACTCCATTAAAAAAAACTGTGGTAAAATAAATTTCCATCATTTAAAGACATGACGCTCAGTGCAACTTAACGCAGTTCTTCTGGTCTGCTCTGAGACCCAATTTATATCGTTTATCAGTTAGGCAGTGACTATCATTGTTTTTTTACAGAAACCAGATATACATTAAATGGCATGACAGTTTTCAGCATGCACATGAACTGGCTGACTGAAAAGTAAAAGTCCCTGTGCATGTATCCCATTGTAATATATAATTTATTTCACTGCATGTTTGATCAACGAAGACCTTTTTAAAGGTCCCCTAAAGTGCATTTTTGTATTCGATGTTTGATGTAATCTCAAAAACATGAAGGGAGGGCGGGACAACAAGCGAGGGTGTATCTCCTCCCCTTTTTATAAAATCAACCAATAGCGTTTTGCTTCATCACAGCTCTGCCAGTGAGAGTGGTTGAGCTCAAGCGCATCAAATGAGAAGTGTCTTGAAGAGGGCGGGGCATGTCAGATACTTGAGAGCATTTGATTGGTCAAGAGTTGATGAGAAACTGAGGTATAAAGCCATGTGAATAAAACCGTTGATCCATTTAGGCTGAAGTGACAAACTACAAGCTTACATGTTTATATCAGTTTTATATCTTCTAAACGCAAGTTTAGTCACTGTTTTGGGCATGCTAGCTTATAGATATCCTAAAAACGAACAATACAAGTGTCTTAACTTTATTTTAACTTCATGAGACCTTTAAAAAAGCCATTAGAAATTTTGAACAATCCTGCATGTATACAGTATTGTAGGTATGTAGTGAAGTAACCATGACCTATACAGCAGACTGCGTCCCGCTGCTTGTCCCTGCGCTCTCGAGGTTTTGATGCTAGGCAAAATATGTCTGGTAGGATTGCAGCGGTATGTTTTCCCACCTAAATAAAGCTCTGGTGATGTTAGCTGTAACCCTAACGCTGCTCCCTGCTAAGCATTGTTTCATCACTAATGTCACCTGATCTGTCAGCAACTGTGACATCATCACTTCCCTCCAAAATAACACGCATGCAGTCTAGCGATGCACGTCAGATGTTTGTTCGGGGCATATTTATCTTTATGTACAGCAATGAAAAAGTTTGTTATCGCTTGAAAATGCTCAGTTTTTCTGTGTTGATGATGTTGATTAGTTGTGTTTTTGTTTTATTCTGTAAACTGATAATTATTTTTTCTCATTTTAATTGAAAAAAAAAATATATATATTATTGAGAGCTTATTATTGTATTATTTAAACAACAGTAATTAACTATACAATAATTATCTAGACAACACAATACCAGTGTTTTAATGCTGGATTTCAAGATTAAAACATTTGTTATTTGTTTTATTTATTTATAATATAATATATATTATATATATGATATAATATAATACTAAATATAATATAATATAATACAAAATATAATATAATATAATATAATATAATACAAAATATAATATAATATAATATAATATAATATAATATAATATAATACAAAATATAATATAATATAATATAATATAATATAATATAATATAATATAATACAAAATATAATATAATATAATATAATATAATATAATATAATATAATATAATATAATATAATATAATATAATACAAAATATAATATAATATAATATAATACAAAATATAATATAATATAATATAATATAATACAAAATATAATATAATATAATATAATATAATATAATATAATATAATATAATATAATACAAAATATAATATAATATAATATAATATAATATAATATAATATAATACAAAATATAATATAATATAATATAATATAATACAAAATATAATATAATATAATATAATATAATATAATACAAAATATAATATAATATAATATAATATAATATAATACAAAATATAATATAATATAATATAATACAAAATATAATATAATATAATATAATATAATATAATACAAAATATATAATATAATATAATATAATATAATATAATATAATATAATATAATATAATACAAAATATAATATAATATAATATAATATAATATAATATAATATAATATAATATAATATAATATAATATAATACAATACAATATAAGCGTCACGGAGTAGCACGATCGCCTCAAGAAGTTTGCTGGTTTGAGTCCCAGCTGGGTCAGTTGGCATTTCTGTGTGGAGTTTGCATGTTCTCCTTTTGTTTGGTGGGTTTCCTTCAGGTGCTCCGGTTTTCCCCACTGTCCAAACACATGCACTGCAGGGAATTGAAAAAGCTAAATTGGCTGTTGTGTATATGCAAGAGTGCATGGGTATTTTCCAGTGTTGGGTTGTGGCTAGAAGGGCATTCGCTGCGTGGCATCCACTGCGTAAATCATATGCTGGAAAAGTTGCCGGTTCATTCCACTGTGGCGACCCTTGATTAATAAAAGGACTAAGCAAAAAAGAAAATGAATGAATGAGTAATATGTAATATATAAAAGTTAATTATTAAATGAAAAATGTCTGAAGTCTTTAAAATTGATGCTGTCAAATTCCTACTTCTGAGTTTTGATTGTCTTATTTTAGTTTAAAGAGGTGGCATGTTTATATAGATTTTTAGACGACACAATAACTTTTTACTTTAAAAGAGAAAAACCCTGGTTTTTAATCACAATGTATTGAAACATTGGTTATTCTGACAAATTGTAATTTTCTGCAAAAGAAAATGTTCTAGATTAAACAATATTTTTACATTAAGGTTTGAAGGAAATGTTATCAGACCTTTATATGTAGAATAAAACAAATATAAACGTTTGCTCAAACCCATACCTGATAAATCCAGTATATCCAGAAAATTTTAAGGTAGTTTCTCTTTTTAATTTAATTAAATTTTATTTTATTATTTTTTAAATGTATTTATTTATTTTATAATTATTTTTAATTAATTATTTATTTAAAAATGTTAATTAAATTTAATTAATGCATTTATTTTATTTACTTTTTTCATTTTATTTTGTTTTAATTTTTTTACTTTTCTATTTTAATATTTATTTATTAAAATATGATCTATTTAAATAATAATTTAAAAATCGTTTATTTAATGAAAGATGTTTAAAGTAAACAAGTTAACAAAAGTAAAATTAATGCAGTAAAATTCTCACATTTTTGTTATAATTTATAATTTACAAACACTTAACTAAGCTTGCAAGTTTCATCAGACGGCTCAAAAAATTAATAAAATGACATGAGTTTAATATTTTCCCATGGTAAAGACTTTATAATCTCATGGATAATTTTAATTCAGAATTGATTCATCTCAGTTTTCTCAAAACACTCAAGTTTTTGCACAGCACTTGGGACTTAATACAATAAATGAAAAGTTTGAATGCATAAATGTTAGGTTTCCACGCTGTTGTGTTTTATTAATAAATCTGTTGATATGTACCTGATACTGTGCTCTTCGTGGCGTAAGTGTAGGATTCCCGGTGCTGTTTTTAAAGTTATTTTGGAGATGTCTGAAATAGCAGAAAGCGTTGGCTGTCTCTGTGTACAGACGAACAGCGAGGCGTCAGTGTCAAGAAATGAATAACAACTGTAAATATAACTGCAGCCTGCTATCTTTATGCCTTGGACACAACATAATGCTACACTCCTGTCTGAAGCACGTCTTTCTGTCTCTTCTGACCGCTTGTTGTTCTTGCTTCACTTTTATTCTGGGATGTGAGTGGACAATATATTTTTGGATCTGTTTATTGTGGACTAGTGTTGTTGTGACATGCTCTTGTGAGTTGTCATGACGTGTGAAATTATCAAGTCATTTGAAAACTATTTGTTAGCCTATACATTTTGTATTTTTTTCTGAAATTAATCATTCAATAATACTTAATAAAATAGGTTTATTGCTTATACAAAGTTTTAAAATATTCATTTTATTTGCTGTATATTGGATTATTGTAATACATCTATGTAAATAATATATAAAGCTATTTAAAGTCCTTTACCATATTTAGTATATATATATATATATACTAATATATATATATAATATATATATATATATATATATATATATATATATATATATATATATATATATATATATATATATATATATATATATATATAATTTTATTTATTTATTTATTTAATTTAATTTTATTTATTTATTTATTTATTTATTTTTTGGGGCATCAAATAACAAAAAGGTGCCATCTTTTCAGATATGTTTACATTAATTTTTAGACACAATACCAATGTTTTAACCCTATTTGGTTGGAAACATTTGTTATTCTCCTGTCCCATTTGTTGTTTCAAATGTTGATGGGGAAATAACAAACTCTAACATTAAATTAGTAAGAAATCATTACTAAAATAACACAAATATTGACATTTTACTCAAACCAATACCAAGAGTAATGTATCCAGTCAATATTGATATTTATATGACTTTATATGGGAAAGTAATCTTAATTTATATGAAAATAATATATATTAAATATATTTCTCTAAATATATAATATATCTTTATATTAAAGAAACCATATTAGCTAAATATGCGGCACGGTGGCTCAGTGGTTAGCACTATCACCTCAACAAGAAGGTCCCTGGTTCGAGCCCCGGCTGGGTCAGTTGGCGTTTCCTTGTGGAGTTTGCGTGTTCTCCCCGTGTTTGCGTGGGTTTCCCCCACAGTCCAGTAGGTGAATTGAATGAACTAAGTTGGCCGTATGTGTGTGAATGAGTGTGAGTGGTGAATAAAGGGACTAAGCTGAAGGAAAATGAATGTATGAATGATAGCTAAAATAAGTTTATTTGTAACTAAACTTCTTTTATGATTTATGTAAATTCTTATATCAGCCTTTGATTGTCTTTGTCCTATCAGAGCAAAGAAGGGGCGTTCACACTGTCTGCTATGACTTCTGGGATACGTCGTAACTGGATTCAAGCCATTCTGAAGAACATGCGGCCCACTGTCGCTCCTGATGTCACACGGTGAGCTTTTAAATTGTATTCTCTTTATTGATTAAGAATAAGAACAACATTCACTTTTCACTTTGTCTGTCAGTGCTATAATCGTGAATATATGCTATTCCTAGACATCAATTCTCATCCTTAAACATAAAGCATCAACTTTTCTTTTGTTAAATGTCAACTTCCCGTTTTCCCTCTCAAGTTTTCTGCCTTCTCCTAAGTCTATTTAACTTGAAAGTTCCTCTGTTTCTTTTCTTTTTTTCTTGTTTTAGTATGTTTTTCTCTTTTCCTAGATACTCACCTATATTACTTTTTTCCTTGTGTTTTTCCTGCTCCGTCCCTCCGGCCACAGGAAAAACGTCTCTCTGAAACTTTCAGTTCTTATGCCCAGGTTGGCGTTTCCTCTTCTTATTCTAACCTGTTTGTTTGTTTGTTTGTTTGTTTGTTTGTTTGTTTGTTTGTTTGTTTGTGTATGTATTAGTACTGGGCGATACAATTGGTATTGATATTTATTGACAACACTATTGTCAATATCGATTAAAAAAAAGATTCGGTATGAAGTTTCAAGATGATGTGCGATAGTTTTATTAAAATGTGGCTGCTGAGCGAGCGCCTTGGAAGCAGTGCCAATAAGCTTATGGTGTAAGTTTGTCATTTCTAATGGATGCGCGCATGTGACTCGCACACATTTTCCAGGTGCACCTAGTTGAAAACATCTGAAATTTCCGCACACCAAGATTCATGTAGAACTAACCAATATGCTTCATGTGTGGTATGAAATATACACATTTTTGTAATAACGGCAGCCTAATTTACCTCAGACAAACACAACACACCCAAACACTGCAGTGCTTTATACTTTTCTCCATACACTTGTCGTCCTCTAAGAAAGCGCTTGATGGTTGCTTAGTTGCAAGAGATGTCAATGGAGCGTGAGTGCAAAGCTCATTGTAAATGTTGAAGGAAACCACGCGCTCGCGCCTGCCACTTCAGGTCAGAAAAGCAACACATGGAAAAATGAGTGCCGTATAGCAGAATGAGGAGATTGTAAATAAAAAGGATGTAAGGATGTCGCCAGAGTGGCTTTTTGGTTTCTTTTCTTGTGCATCCCAGCTACAAGCCCCCCCATTTAAAAGGTTGTTTTAGCATAGGGCGTAATGTAGTCATTCAACTTCACTATTTGTAATGATGCAGTATGTATTTAAATAATGATGGTTAGTTCCTTTACCTGAAAGCTCAGATTTGATAATCATAATTTGTTTTGTTTACAGTTCAATTCAATTCATCTTTATTTCTATAACGCTTTTACAATGTAGATCGTTTTAAAGCAGCTTCACAGAGAATATTATAGTAAATTGAAACGGTGTAGTCCAGTTTTCAGAGTTTAAGTTCAGTTCAGCTCAGTTCAGTGTGGTTTAATAATCACTACTGAGAGTCCAAACACTGAGGAGCAAATCCATCGATGTGCAGCTCTACGGGTCCCGAACCATGCAAGCTAGTGGCGACAGCAGCGAGGAAAAAACAACAATTGGCGAAAGTGAAGAATTAAAAGGGTCAGTTGGGCACGACTGTTTCTCCTCTGGCCAAACATCTTGTTCAGAGCTGCAGTCAAGGTGCCGGAGGCTGGAAGCTGGACCTCAGGGAAGACTCGTCTGTCCCAGGAGCATCACAGGAATGAGTCACATATTCCCCACTCCACCAAGACCACCACAGCAGCTGCTCAGGATACGGCCTGGTCCAGGATTATGGAAACCAAGGGATCATCTCGTCGCTTGTTTTGGATCACAATAATGGTGCTGCATAGTCTCCGGGGGCCTCGAAATGAGTATCCCCAGGTGGAACTAGAGCTTAAAGAGAATATTTAGCATAGCTGCTGTTCATAGTGTATATATGAACGAGATGCAAAAAAAAACCCTATTCATGCATCTTAACGATTTGTAATGCATTGAGTGTATGCTTTGGAGTGTATGCTTTGGTTTACAGAGTTTGATGTTCACTGTATCATTATTATTCACGCCTTACAGATGTTGATCTACCATAGCTGCACACACTTTTATTCTCTTTTAGTCTCTGTAACTTTTAGTCTCTTTAACACTTTCACTCTTTAACGTTTGTTTTATTATGAAGAGATCAGAAACCAGCTCGAACCAACTACCTTCTTGCTGTGCAGTAATAGCACTACCTACTGCACCACTGCGTCGCCCTGATGTAATACATTCATTCATTTTCTTGTCGGCTTCGTCCCTTTATCAATCTGGGGTCGCCACAGCGAAATGAACGGCCAACCTATCCAGCAAGTTTTTACGCAGCGGATGCCCTTCCAGCCGCAACCCATCTCTGGGAAACATCCACACATGCACACACACATTCATACACTACGGACAATTTAGCCTACCCAATTCACCTGCACCGCATGTCTTTGGACTGTGGGGGAAACCGGAGCACCCGGAAGAAACCCACGCGAACGCAGGGAGAACATGCAAACTCCACACACAAACGCCAACTGAGCCGAGGATCGAACCAGCGACCCAGCTACCTTCTTGCTGTGAGGCGAATGTGCTACCCACTGCACCACTGCGTCGTCCCGATGTAATACATTTGTATTTAAAAAAAATTGTATTGTTCTCACATTTCTTTATTCTCAATGTTTAGCAAATGTTTTAGACACATCAAAAAGTGTGTTTATAATGACCACCCAACAAGCTAATCCAGCAAAACATTGTGCTTAAAAAGTCACTGAAATGCAGTATTTAAACCTCATAATTAAACAGAAAATGTGGCAAAAAGGCTGGCTACGAGCCTGCAATTTAACGCTTTATCTAGTTTGACATTCCAGCTGTTTCACACCACATGATAGCCAGTCACAACATGATTAAATGAAGTGTGAGAAGTTCTGCCTGCCTGAAAGGACATTTTGTCAGCTTGTACAGTGTGTAGGACATATTAAATAAGTTCATTGTGGACAGACGACTTGAAAACACTTTTAAAATAATCATAAGTAACATTTATAATTAATAGCGATTTATAAATCTGATCCATTCCCTACATGACACTTGAAGTCACATGTAGATGTTAGAAAGCAGAATTACAGGTGGTCATGTTCGGCTTTTAATTTGACGTTTGCACCCTGTCAGGGTCTCCATCTTTTTGTTATGATGCTACATCTTTAAATATGATGAAAGAATTGCATTGCATCAGTGGCCATTTTTAGAAAAGCCCCGAGCGGCTCAGACACACATCAGTGTTTACTGACATGTTTGACAGCGGTTGAATGCCGTGGAGTGACCAGATGCTTTTCCTCACCCTACTAACCATTAATCAAGTCATCCTGTCTTCAGAGCTTTGAGTGTGTGTTGTTAGACAGCTGTAGTGCATCCCTCTGCTTTAACACTGTGTGCATGTGATTCATAACACATTTTAAGAGTGGTACTATTATGTTTACAACTACAGTGGCGGAAAGAAGTATTGAACACGTCACCATTTTTCTCTGGAAGCCTATTTCTAAAGCTGCGGTTGACTTGAAATTTTCACCGGATGCTATTAACAAATAAAAAATTTTATATATGCAAAGAAAACGAGACTAGTTAGTTTACAAATGAAGTTGTGTGTAATAAAATGACGCAGGGAAAAAGTATTGAACACATGAAGAAAGGAAGGTGTAAAAAGGCAGTGAAAGCTCAGACAGCAGCAGCTGAAATCTTTTAGTTGTTCTTCAGTAACCCTCAGCCCTTCATCAGATCAATGAATATCATCTGCTTCAGTCCAACATCTGCATTAGCAAGAGTATGAAGATGAAACCAGGGTGGACATTTTAGCCAGACAATGATCCAAAACACAGCTAAGGACGCTCTCAGATGCTTTCAGAGAAAGAAAATCAAGCTTAAGAATGGCCCAGCCAATCACCTGACTTGAATCCAATAGAAGATACAAAATAAAGCTCAGATTTGATAGACGAGAGCCACAGAACCATCCAGATTTTGACACTGTTGAAGTCTGTGAGAAACTCGCACCTGAGCAATGTATGAGGCTTCATTCTCCATATGAGAGGCGTCTTAAACAAAGCCTTTTATATAGAGTATCAGACGTATTTTAGTAGTTCAGCTCTTTCTCCTTGTGTCATTTCATTGTTACTACACACAACTCTTTTAGATGATTTATTTATTTTTTATTATGTTTTCATTGTTTGGATTTAAACCAGGGGTGTCCAAACTTGGTCCTGGAGGGCCGGTGTCCTGCTGAGTTTAGCTCCAACTTGTTTCAACACACCTGCCAGGACGCTTCTAGTATATCTAGCAAGAGCTTGATTAGCTGGTTCAGGCGTGTTTGATTAGGGTTTGGGCTAAACTCTCCAGGACACCGGCCCTCCAGGACTGAGTTTGGACACCCCTGGTTTAAACCATTTGGATACAAAAAAAGTCTTAATTTTTGGATAAAGTAACCCTTTAACTATGAGCATTAATATTTCAAATTCAGGCTCCACAATAAATAATTTCAGCATCGATATTGCATGGTGTAGGGGTCTACAATAGTCAGATCGCAGGATGTCAAGCAGTTTCAAGTGGATTTAAATCATTTGGTCACAAGAAATTATCAAGTTTGCCACTTTCGCAAAGATTAATTGGGATTAATTATGTATAGGATGAAGACTATACCATGTTATTTTACATTTGACTATCGATGTAACTAGAGGTGTGAACCTACTGTATACTGGTCTCATGGTTCGGTTCGGTTACGATTATCATGCCTTCGATTCGGTTGAACTCGATATCTCGGTGCATCACGGTGCATTGACGATGCTTTCCATATACAGTGTTATATTTTAGGGGGGAGGCTATAACAAGCTGTCTGTATAAACACACAAACACAGCAGCACACTGTCACTCATTCAAACACATACACAAGCATAGACAGCACCAAACAAACAAACAAACACACACACACACACACCCACTTAAGCCCTCGCAACAGGGAGAGCTTGCGCAGAGCGGAGCAGAAAAACGAAAAAAAGAAGCACTTTTCCAACGGTCCCTTACTGAGAGCTCCTCTCAGCGCGAGCTCTCTCGGCTAAACGCATATTGCGAGGGCTCAAACGGAGCAGTGCTCGTAATTTCGAGCGAGAGAAAAAAAAAAGACAGCTGTGAAACATAACCAGCTTTGTCTTTTTGTAGGAAACACACTTTAGATCTTTTTAGGGTAAGATGTTTTGAGTTATTGCCGTCTATAACTAAATGTGTGTCAGGAAAATCGAAAACAAAACCAACTGAACCGCGCTCATTTCTGGCGCCCCCCTGGATATACAGCGCCCTTAGCAAATGCCTATGGTGCCTATGCCATGGGCCGGCCCTGAGTTGGCTGAGTGTTGTAAATACCGTCGCTCCCCTCCCTCGCGACAGAGCGCATAGGAGATAAATGTCGTCAGTACATAATAACCAGTTATGATTATTACTGAACCGGTACCGAATTGTCCGCGTCTGCATAGCGGTGCACCGAAGAAACAATTCATTTTGACACCCCTAGATGTAACCCACCGGTCTTACTGCACCCATCCTGTTTTGAGCTGGGATCGAACCGGCAATTCTTTGTATGGGAATCGGTTGCTTTAACAAGGAGGCTAAAGACCATGGCCTCTTGCGTCTGTCACTAGAGCACCTTTTTAGGTCAGAGAAGTGAGGTTT
>NC_141044.1:42215000-42222500 GCF_052040795.2 Danio rerio
ATAAGATACGGGACCAGCCCAATCTTTCAGCGGTGCAGGAACATTTAAGTACTAGAGCTACCATGGAGGACTGGACAACTAAAACCTGTGATGACTTGCCAATGGATGAACCCAGCCAGAAGCACCTAAACAAGACTGTCAGTGAACATGACAGTGGTGAATATGAGAAGGCCTTGGCACTGGTAGAGTCTTGCACTGAAAGAGTCAGAGAGATTCTCAGTAGTCAGAATGAGACCAGTTCAGCTGAATCTCTGATTTGTACACTTGCAGAAGTAGAGAAAAGGCTGGTTTGTGCCACTACATTCCTAAGGAAAGGCCACACATTATATGAGTCGTGCCACATATTTGATGCACCAGATGTGCAGTCAATGAAGGGAAGTATTAAGCTGTTTGCCAGAACATTATGTTTTGAGGCTGAAGTTCTGGAGAAGATGGGGTTCTCTTTGCAGGACTTGAACTCTGATATTATGGCAGCCCTGAACTCCATTCACAAGGATGCTGAAAACATCAAGAAGAGCTGTGATGGCTGTCTCTCAGTTGTCTATGCTGATTTGCTTACAAGGAAACTTCTGCTAGAAACCATGTTCATGTCAGAGATAGACAAACTTGAGACAGGAAATCTAGCGAATAGTGGTTTTTCACAGGATGCCATCAAGAGTGCATGCATTAGTGCTGAGCTTGCATATTCACTTCAGAACCTAACAACGAATTTCCAGGAAAGATTTGATGAGCTTAAAAAGGACTTGATTCAGGCTAACAAGACCTTGAAACAAAGGGACTTTGCTCTGAAAGATGCTGTTAGTGCATCAAAGCATACATGCATTGAAAGCATCCCCCAAAGTACGACTGATCATCTTGTTGATGATGATGCCCCTCCTGAACTTGTTCCCTATATGGAGCAGATTGAGATGGAGGAAGCTCAGAGTTTAGCTGCGGAGATTGTTCGTAGACATTTAGCAGGTGGCATGCTATCCCACAGTGCTGAATCAGAATCACATCTCCAAATGGGCTGGGAAAATCTTATTGCTGAGCTGAAGAAGCAAGCCAAAGCTCTTCGCAATATTTCTCAGGAAATTGAGAAGATCTGCGAGACGGGAGAAATGAATTCCCTCTCCAGACTTGCTGAGGCAATCCAATTAAGCTCATACCGCAGCGACTCCAGCTCCGTTTGTATGCGAGAGGCTTTAATGCAAGTTCAGGTCGCCTATGTTTCTTGCAGGTTGAGAGCGGGCCACACAAGGGAACTTTCCCTGTGCCAGGAGACCAGCCGCAACATGTCAGCGCTCGTCCAGGAACATGCAGAGAGTGTTGCTGCCATACAAAAGCACTACCAGAGCTGCTTAGAGAAAGAGCATCTTAGCTTCACAGGCACCATCAGTTCCTTGCAGGAGGAGAATGACATGCTACGAGGGGAGCTATCCTATAAGCTCAGAGAGCTGCAAGAGCAACGGCAGAACCTGTCCCAGCTGGAAGAAGCATTTCATAGGGAGAAAGAAGAGCTGAAGTGCAAACATGCAGATGAATTTGGAAGGGCAGAGCAGGAGCAGATGACCAGAGAGCTTGAACTAATGGACCGTGCTGCCAGTAGCCAACGCAAACTGGAGACCCTGCTGATAGAAATGGAAGATTCAGAGCTAAAGAATAAGGAACAAGTCCAAAAACTCCAGCTTGAATTTCAGGGTAGGATCCAGGAGCTGGAGCACGCCAATAGAGAGGAGCTCTGCAAGCTGAAGAAAAGCTACAGTCAGACCATCTGCTCTCTGGAGAATAAAGGTGAGGCCGATGCGTGTCCAATGGAGGAAGGCGAAGGATCTGATTCGGTAACATGCAAGGAGTCCCTGCTCCGAGTCCGGGAGCTGGAAATGCAGTTGAGCAACATGAGAGAGGAGCTAGAACAGAAACCACTGGATGGAGATCTGACCAGCCTGAGGGAAAAGTACCAGCGAGACTTGGACAGTCTCAAGGTTTTACATTTGATTTTTCAGATTTAGCGTCACACCCATTCACCTCCATTTGCCCCATCTTTGTAGTACCCTCAATAGCTTGTTGCTGTTAGTTTGGGTTGCAGTGGTTTCATTGCATTTGTTTAAACAAGTATTATAAATTATTTACTAACCTGGACCATTATAAATTGGATATGTCAACTGGATTTGTAAAAAAAGAGTGTCACTGCAATCCGGTAGCCTCATGACAATAACTGTACGTTCACACCGAAAGTGGCGAGAGCGTCAAAGTAGCCGGAAGTCATTAATTTTCAATGAGAGCCGGCGGCGATAAGCGGCAAGAGCAGCGCGGCGCATCTTCTCCGGCGTGGCCGTCGAGGAGAGTTGAAATCAAGTCAACTTTATGGTAATGAGCTATGACGCGGTTTGGCGGCAAGCAATTAGAATGAAGACGTCCACCGCTTGAGAGGAGTTCAGAGAACACAGACCTGTGAACTTTGGCTCCGACCACAGTTGTTCCCAAGGGTTTGATTATTGCGGTCGCCGGATTTCCAATTATTTACAATGTTTTCTTACAGGAACATGCATTAAATAAGTTACTGGCGAGTTACTGATGTGGATTAATGTTATATATATTTATCTTAAAAAAGCGGGAATCTCGCGCGACGTGACAGTACAAAACAGTACTGCTGCTTCAGGATATTTCAGACATATGGACACATATTGGATAAATAGAGCAAAGCCACACCCCACGCAACTTGATCTTCCATTGTTAAGTGAATTTGATAAGAAGTGCGCAACATTTTCACGCTAGAAACATGTTTTATGCAGGAATGTAACTGATATGCAGCAACGGCTCCTTGAAATACGAGATCAATGTAGCGAGTTTTGACGCTCTCACCGCCGGAGCTGAAGGCCGACAACGTTGTCGCCAGGGCGGCCAGAGCGACCTTGGACGCTCTCGCCGCTTTCAGTGTGAACGTACGGTAATGTTTTCCTATATTTCCTGCACTGTAGTGCCCATTAGCAGCACTTGGAATCACACAAAATAGTGCACCTACTTTACCACAAATTACTTTCACTGAGGATTCCCCTGTTCAAAGCACCTTGTGTTTTTATAGTCTTAGCATTGTAGTCTTTTGTGCTTTAATGTGTGAGTGCATGCATTTGCTTTAGTTAATCGCTATTAATCACTCTGCTTTCCTTCCACTCCTTTACGCTGTCATCTGTCATTACAAGCAAATGTTTAAATGACAAAAAAAAGGTCATTTTACTCATTCTTTTTGTCACTTTTGTTCCATAAGTATGTGAACAGCTTAGTTGGCTTAAGATTGTTTGAGAGGAGGGCTGGGTAACCATTGGTTTTCTGATTGTTTTTAATGAATGACATTAGATGAATAAAATCCTAAGATCAGTCATTTGCTTTGTCATTTTAGTAAATGCATGAACAGAATATTAAAAAGCTAAATATGTATAGTAGACTTTTTGTGTGGAACCTTTAACCTTTTAAATGGCACTCATTGACATACTCGTATGAAAAACCCTGGAGTTGACTGAGGGTTATTCCAAGACTGTACGACTTTAACTGTAAATGTAACTAATATCATAAGTAGTATACTCTGTATGCTTTTTCACCCACTAAAAGGGTTAATGCATTTTTTTTATATGCATGTACCTTGACTGCATTTTTACCTGTGTTCCTATTTCCTAAATTAGTCACTGAATTGAATCTGAATCAAACATCATTATGAATCCAAACCAAATCATAGGACTCCAATGAAGATACCCAGCCCTAGTAGAGAGCCTGCTAAGATAGACATTGTGTTTAATTTTGTTTGTAATCGTTTTTGTAATTGTTTAATGCGGATCATAGGCCACATGCGAGCGTGGATTTGCCGCCATGGAGGAGACGCATCAGAAAGTGATTGAAGACATCCAGAGGCAGCATCAGCGGGAGATCCAGAAACTTCTAGAGGAGAAGGAAAGACTGCTGGAGGAGGAAACAAACGCCACTATTGCTGGTAAAGAATCATCGTAGATAGGTTTTTTGGTTGTTGACATCTGACTGTGATTTACAATAATTATTATTTAATGCTTCCTGCATTATTTTTAGCTGCCTGACATTTAATTTGACTGCATATTCATTCATTCATTCATTCATTTTTTTGTCGGCTTAGTCCCTTTATTAATCCGGGGTCGCCACAGCGGAATGAATCGCCAACTTATCCAGCAAGTTTTTACGCAGCGGATGCCCTTCCAGCCGCAACCCATTTCTGGGAATCATCCACACACACATTCACACACACTCATACACTACGGACAATTTAGCCTACCCAATTCACCTGTACCGCATGTGTTTGGACTGTGGGGGAAACCGGAACACCCGGAGGAAACCCACGTGAAGACAGGGAGAACATGCAAACTCCACACAGAAATGCCAACTGAGCCGAGTTTCGAACCAGCGACCTTCTTGCTGTGAGGCGACAGCCCTACCTACTGCGCCACTGCCTCGCCTTGACTGCATATTTTGTAAATAACAGATTAAAAGCAAGGTATATAGCTTCTGCTTCTAATGGGTGTGCATTCACATCACAACAAGGCATATTTTGCTGGCACGTTGATTTTGGAGTCATGAAAGTTTATATACATTACATCCTATAAGTTTTCAACACCATTATTATCATGGAAGCAACATGAGAGAAATGCTGAAGTAACTGCTGATAAGAGACAAGTGTGATGTGGCACAAAAACAGCAGAGCTTTTACTATGCCACAGACCACCACTTTCTGTTGTCATGGTCAGGTGGAGTAGAAGCAGCGCTTTTTTTATTAGGCTAAATACATTTTAGGCTTCAGTTATAATGCTGTTCTGTGCAATAGGGTTGTCACGATGCTGGAATTCGGTACCAATCGATACTGAAGTTTTAAAAACATCCATTTCCTGCCAACATTTGAGCGCTGTTAAATGTGTTCTTAAACAGTGGTGAATTGCCTTTGTGTTCAACAGAAATTACTGTGATTGGCCGTTAAGGTTATCAGTTTACCTAACTCACCGCTGTTTACTGAGTGTAGGGTCCAGCCAGATGAAGGTTGATGGCATGTTCGGTCTTTCCAGTGCACAATGTGGATTTACTTTAAATGTTACTCATATCTGACTCCAATTTTAGTATGTGATGGTTTAGAATATTAATATATTCATCCTCGTTTCATCTGACTCCATTTATAAAACATTGATAAGATTATTTAGTTTCTTTTGATATTATTTTAGATTATGATTGAATATTCTCTTAGATTCAATATTGTATGTTATTCTCATTCATTCGGATTCCTAGAACATCCTGAGTCTTGTACCAGCAGAGTATACAATTTCTTAAGCACAAGCATGTCAGTCTTGGTCACTAAACAGTGGCGATTGACCGCTATCCTAAAAAGGCAGAACCCTACTTATTCAGATTAGGATATTTTTATGCGGTCCCCATAGATCTGCTACCTCCTAAATCAAACAGAGCTATTTAGTCATATAATGATCATTACTATAGAATTAAGCAGACCAGTCGTACTTAAACTATTAGTAACTTTGAGTAATCACTATACTATCCAAATAGTATTATACGTTTATAAGATGAAGGTCTATCCCCTTAGATAACCTTTTACAGTCTTAAGTATACATGAATTAATGCCAATATGTTAGTCGGATCTCTTAAGACATCGTATAGCGTGCCACTCTGCTCCGTCTACCGTGTTTTAGTCCGTAACTACTAACCTGTACAGGGGCTTGTGGTGTTGTGGACTTAACGTAATCTTCTAGAGATAATAACATGAACTCTGTTTAAACAATTCAAAACATAACAATTTATTAGTCAGGTAAAAGTGTATTATGCCAATTCATTCTGTTAATTCATAAACGATCAATACAAAACATCAATTTCTCAAAGATTAATCCAAGATTAAAAGATGCATACCCTGATTTCAAAATGGAGGGGAGCTGGTTCTTTCCCGCATTCCCACCTGCTGGGTTGTGGGGCCGATTATCTCTGTTTTTGGCTCATGCTTGAATTGTCAAAGATATCAAAATATTTGTGATATGTCACGTCTTACACTGAGTGTAAACACATCTACAGGGACACTGGAGCACTGTAAAGCCTAGATTCATCAGCTATCTTGTATGTCAGCTTCTAGACAAACCAGCTGATCGACCTGACTTTAAAACTCTCCATTGTCCCTATGGTCATCACATAAATGGACATAATGTAGTTTTGATATAGTAGAACTCTACTGAAGTGTTGTCGTTTTGTTTTTATGTTTGTGTGCAGCAATTGAGGCCATGAAAAATGCTCATCGTGAGGAACTGGAGAAAACGCAGCGGTCGCAGATGAGCGGTGTGAGCGCAGATATTCAGGAGCTGCACAGACAGTATGAGTAAGGCAACAAACATTCATTCATTTCCTTCTGCGCACCACCTTATTTATCAGGGTTCACCACGGCGGAATGAACTGCCAACTATTCCAGCATGTTTTCCACAGCGGATGCCCTTACACCTGCAACCCAGTACTGGGAAACACTCATACACTCTCTTTCACACACACACTCATACATTTTGGACTATTTAGTTTATTCAGTTCCCCTATAGCGCATGTGTTTGGACTGTGGGGGAAACCGGAGCACCCGGAGGAACCCACGCCAACACGAGGAGAACATGCAAACTCCACACAGAAATGCCAAATGACCTAGCTGTGGCTCGAACCAGTGACTTTCTTGCTGTAAGGCGACAGTGCTAACCACTTGAGCCGTCGTGCTGCCCACAGCAAACATTACCATCTCAAATAACTCTTTTTGGATTGTTGTTGTCACTTGTAGGATTTACATTTATTCATGGCTGTATTTAGGCAAGCGATTAACCTGTGTGTTTACATTGTGTCCGTGTAGAGAGGAGTTGCAGTCTATCCATCGGGAGCTGGAGGTTTTGTCTGAGCAGTATTCTCAGAAGTGTCTGGAAAACGCACATTTGGCTCAAGCGCTGGAAGCTGAGAGACAGGCGCTGGGACAGTGTCAGCGAGAGAACCAGAAACTGCATATACACAACCAGGTCATCCAGAAGATTGCAAAAAGAGTTTTCCCAAATTAAATCATGCCGTTAAAATGAGAAGCATGTTTATCTTTTGGCCTGATGACAATTCACATTTATTTACTTGTTTTGTTTGTTTGTTCTCTGTATATTAATATTATATTATAAAATTTAACTCTCTAATTTTTAATGTAAAGTTTGAGTAGGTGTCACTATTCTTCCCCTCCTGATTAAGTTAAGAATTGCAAACATTTTTGTAGGAGTAAATATTTGACACAACATATAAAATATTTTTAAAAAGTAATAAATATCTAAAGATGAATAAATTAATAATTATAATTTAAATAAAATAAAATAAAAAACATAGGCTACAAATACAGCTGTACAATTGTAGATCACGCCAGTAAAATGAGAAGGATCTTAATTTATCTTTTGGCCTGATGCAATTAACATTTATTTATTTATTTATTTATTTTGTTTGTTTGTTCTTTAT
>NC_141044.1:42227500-42290000 GCF_052040795.2 Danio rerio
TTAATTTATTCTTAATTTTTACCTGTATTCATGTGTTGTTTAGAAAAACAGGGTGCGGAGCCTTAAAAGATCTTAAATTGTATCGTATTAAAAAAGGCTTTGATTACTGTAGTCTTTAAATAGCTCAAACCTGCTTTTCAGATTTTAAAAGGAGGTCTCCTAAAAAAAAAGAACCGTTGTCTTAGAAATGCAACCGAACCGACCTCAAAAAGAAGATTTTGTTTCTGTTGCAGTGGAAAAACTGAAAAATGTTCTTTGTAAACAGCACTTGGTAAATATTTGAAAGATAATAAAAATATCACAGGTGAATACTTCATTCCATAAAACGTTTGTGGTTAAGTCTCCGAATAATGTGAAATTAAGAGATATGTATATATTTAGCATCATGATAAAGCTGGACCTTTTGAGTTATTCTGTTTATAGAATATTCAGTTTCACACAGAAAGTGACTTAGAATTTTTAATCAATTATATTGTTTTCTGTGACTAAGTAAACAAGATGATTCTCACATCATTTTGAAGCAAAAACACTAAGTCACAAGATCCAGTTCTCAAAAGTCTTGTGCACAAATGTTTGCTGTGTTTCACGGCCTTGTTTCAATGACTTTGAAGTTTTAGTTTTTCACTTACCACGCATAAACGTTTCTTACTCAAAAACGCAAACACATACAAACATTCTGTTCAGGTATTATTGTAGCCCAACTTGTGCTGTTTACAGTGTTATCATACTTTAGCCATTTATATGTTTTTAAGATACTGAAAACAACACAAATGTCAGTGCATGTCCGAACTTCTCCAAAGCCCCAAAACACCCTCACACCCCAGAGGGTTAAGTTTGAAGAGTGATGTATTTTTTGATAGTTTAAAGTGCTATATTGTCTGTGTTTGTGTTGTAAATTAAGGTACAAAAACCTGTTAACAAACTGCCAGTACATTTTCTGTTATTTTAATTGACTTAATTTTCTCTATATCTAATATTTCTATTATTTTCTAAGTCAGAACTATTAGCCCTCCTTAGATTTTTTTTTCTTTTTTTAAATATTTCCCAAATTATGTTTAACAGAGCAAGGACATTTTCACAGTATGTTTGATAATATTTTTTCTGCTGGAAAAAGTCATATTTGTTTTATTTCAGCTAGAAAAAAAGCAGTTTTACATTTTTTAAACACCATTTTAAGGTCAATATTATTAGTTTCTTTAAGCTATGTTTTTTTTTAATAGTCTACAGAACAAACCATCATTATACAATAACTTGCCTAATTACCCTAACCTGCCTAGTTACCCTAATTAACCTAGTTAAGCCTTTTAATGTCACTTTAAGCTGTGTAGAAGTGTCTTGAAGAATATCTAGTCAAATAATATTTACTGTCATCATAGCAAAGATAAAAATAAATCAGCTATTAGAAATGAGTTATTAAAACTATTATGCTTAGAAATGTGTTGAAAAAATCTGCTCTCTGTTAAACAGAAATTGTGGAAAAAAATAAACAGGGGCGCTAATAATTCAGGGGGGCTAATAAGTCTGACTTGAGCTGTATACTAAATACTACTAAAATGCCAATAAAAGTCACTTGGTTAACCTGCAGTGTTGAATTTCCAACATCAAAAATGGACAGAGCAGATATCGACATCCCATAATGCAGTTCACAACTGTAAATAAACAAAGCAAATGTGAATCACAAAATATGAACCCTGTAAATTAACATTCAGATTTTTACAGTGTATAAATGTGACTTCCATAGTTTTAAACCATACTTACTGGTTAACCGTATTCCCATATTCTTTAACAGCAGTATATTGTGTGCTGTGCAATATTTGCTGAGCTAGTATTCCAGTGTAAACACAGCTCTGAGTCCTGCATGAGCTCTACATCTTCCCACAGTCTGAGTCTCTCCTGCTGCTTAACCTGGTTTGGCAGGTCGACACATAACCAGCGCAGATCCCTGTTATGTGTTCTTACTGTCTGTATGTTGGGTTTCCATGCTTTATGTGTCTCAGTGTATGTGTGATTTTGTGTTGTGGTGTTTAAAGATGGTAATTGTTTGAAGATTAACATATGTATGGCTTTAAAGGGATAGTTATTATTTGTTTATAAAATATAAATATAGGATCTAATCTGTCTCACACCGTGTCCTAACAACACGTGATTTGGTATAATGAGGCATTTATAAGCTATCTTTTCCATGTTAAAGGGAGTTGTTGTCCTGACCATCTGTATCGTCAACGTGCAAAATTTCTATTTCGGAAATTCTAAAGCAGAAAAACTGCATAAACTACTATGACAAGGATCACCTCAGATACTGATTATGTGCTTTATTCAGTGTTAAATGCTCCTAATGCGAGTTTAAATACCATTTTACAAGACATTTATTGCCATACTACTAAAAGCAGCTGCAGATATTCACCT
Organism: Danio rerio; assembly: GCF_052040795.2. Lineage (NCBI taxonomy): Eukaryota > Metazoa > Chordata > Actinopteri > Cypriniformes > Danionidae > Danio > Danio rerio. The sequence goes on from NC_141044.1 coordinate 42,229,907, forward strand.
CAGATCTTGAAAATAAAATAACTAGGAGACGTTTTAGAAAAGAAAGTCTGAATTCGGTGCAAACCAATAACAACATCAGTCAATCAGGAGCCTATTAATAATGCTAAAGATGTTTATTTTGTATTAATTAGATTAAAAGCCTTTACCACATACAGTGCATCCTGAAACTATCACTTTTTCCACATTTGTTTATGTTACAGCCTTTTTCCAAAATGAATTAAATTAATTTATTTCCTCAACATTCTACACACAATCCCCCATAATGACAATGTGAAAAAGTTGCAAATTTATTAAAAATAAAAACCTGATAAATCACATGCACATCAGTATTGACAGCCTTTGGCGTGAAGCTCTGAATAGAGCTCAGGTACTTTCTGCTTCCACTGATCATTCCTGAGATGTTTCAGCAGCTTCATTGGAGTTCACCTTTGGTCAATTCAGTTGATTGGACATGATCTGAAAAGGCTACACCTGTCTATATAAGAGCCAGGGTTGACAGTGCATGTCAAAGCACAAACCAAGCATGAGGACAAAGGAACTGCCTTTAGACCTCCGAGACAGGATTGTCTTAAGACACAAGACTGGGGAAGCTTACAGAAACATTTCTGCTGCTCTTCCTAGAGCTGGCCGGCCATCTAAGCTGAGTGATCGGGGGAGAAGGGCTTTAGTCAGGGAGGTGATCAATAACCTGATGGTTACTCTGTCTGAGTTCCAGCGCTCTTCTGTGGAGAGAGGAGAACCTTACAGAAGGACAACCATCTGTGCAGCAATCCACCAATCAGGCCTGTATGGTAGAGTGGCCAGACGGAAGCCACTACCTGACTGGAATCTGCCAAAAGGCATCTGAAGGACTCTCAGACCATCAGAAACTAAATTCTCTGCTCTGATGAGACTCAAATTGAACTCTTTGGAGTGAACGCCAGGCGTTACGTTTGGAGAAAAGCAGGAAGCGCTTATCACCAGGCTAAAACCATCCCTACAGTGAAGCATGGTGGTGGAAGCATCATGCTGTGGGGATGTGTTTCAGCAGCAGGAACTGGAAGACTAGTCAGGATAGAGGGAAAGATGAATGCAGCGATGAACAGAGACATCCTGAATGAAAACCTGCTTCAGAGTTCTCTCAACCTCAGACTGGGACGATGGTTCATCTTCCAGCAGGACAATGACCCAAAGCACACCGCCAAAATATCAATGGAGTGGCTTCACAGCAACTCGGTGAATGTCCTTGAGTGGCCCAGCCAGAGCCCAGACCTAAACCCTATTGAACATCTCTGGAGAGATCTGAAAATGGTTTAGGAAAATCATAACAGGTTTATAAGTGAGGTAGTTCTGTAAGTAGGTTCCGTAGAGGTGAAAATTGCCAAAATTTTCTCTACCCGCCTATGTAAATTTTTTCGGGAAACCGCCTAATTTGGCAGCACTGTATATTATTTGGGAATGGTGAATAAGGGTATAGGGGCGAAGTCTGGTGAGGATACAATCACTTATACTGAAATACATGTAAAACAATTACCTTCTGAATTGTGTGTGTGTGTGTGTGTGTGTGTGTGTGTGTGTGTGTGTGTGTGTGTGTGTGTGTGTGTGTGTCATTGTTAATTTTGTTGAGTTTCTGTGTGATTAAACCCTCAATACACAACTTTTAAGGAATATTCAGGGATATTTTTATTCAAAGCCTCTTATCTTAAGGATATACAGTAGTTCACTCAAAATATTCGGTCGTCATTTACTCACCCTTTGCTTGGTCAGATTCGTTCTTCTGTTAAACACAAAAGAAGATATTTTGAAATAACTCGCTGACTTCCATCGTATTTGTTTTTCCCACTTTCAGCATTCTTCAAAATATCTGCTGTTGTGTTTAACAGAAGTAAGAAACTCTTAAAGGTTTGAAGCCAGTAAAGGCTGAGTAAATAATGAGTGACTCATCATTTTGGGTGAACTGTCCCTCGTCTGTGTGGGTCTACATTTTGAGGTCCCTTTCCGACAAGTAGCTTCTGTTCAAAATGATGCAGATTTCTTTTTTCATTAGTTAAAGACACGAGGAAATGAAGTGTCGTGTGTCCCGTTTAGTTTTTGAAGGCAGTGAGACAGATCTAATAGTGTCATAATAATCATGAAAGCAGACACCGCTGTCTGTGTAAGTGTGTGTGTGTGTGTGTGTGTGTGTGTGTGTGTGTGTGTGTGTGTTCCGGCAGTACACAGTGTGCATGTGAAGGCTTTTCGCTGGTTTCATGTTGCACAATGAAGGAACCAGACTTGAAAACAATGATGACCAAAAAAAAGGGTCATTTACAGACACCCAGGTGAACACACAAGCAGGCTTTGGTTTAAAACTCCCTGAATGTTCTTTAAGGAATGTGCATGTTGTGAAGACAAAGTCAAATGTGAAGAAAATTACTAAATAAATCAATGTTTGGTATGAAATATTATAATTAACTGCCAGGATACAATAGATGATCAAAGGACATCATAATTATTAGAGTTGTATTTTAATTTCTTGTTTTATTATTATTATTATTTTGTGTTTGTTACTGCAATTATTTACAGCAGAGAATATTATATAATCAGGTTACAGCATTTTGGCCATTGAATATTTTGGATTATTTAGTTTTTTTATATTTTTTCTTTATAATTTTATTATTTTATTTTATTTCATTGCAATGAATTTTTTTTATATAGTTTCAATTAGTCTTATATGCATGAGACAATAAACTACTTTATTTCTTTTTTGTTTTTTTTGTATGTAAACATTTTTTAAATGTAATTTATATTATATTTTTTATTTTATTGCAATTATTAAATTTTAGTTGTATAAGTTTAATCAGGATGTTATACACTCTCAGAAATAAAGGTACGCGAGCTGTCACTGTGGTGGTACCTTATCAAAAGGTATACATTTGTACTTAAAGGTTCCATATTGTTACCTCAAAGGTATATATTAGTACCTAAACATTTTAAGAGGAACTCTTTTGTACTTTAGGTTCAAATATGTACCTTTGAGGTATTAATATGGACCTTTTAGGTACAAATTTGTACCTTTTGTAAAAAGATACCACCCCAGTGACAGCTCACATGCCTTTATTTCTGCGTGTATACAAGACAATAAACTGCTTTATTTCCTTAGTTTTTTCTTTTCTTTTTAAAAATGTATTTTTTGCATGTGACGACAGTATATATATATATATATATATATATATATATATATATAGCAAACAAAAATCTTTAATTGTAATTTCTATTGCATATTGTATTTGACTTGATTGCAATTAATACATTTTATATATTTAAAAAGGCTGTAAGACAATAAACTGGGTTTTATTTCTTTAACTGATTTTTCTTTTAAAAGGGATTTATTTACTTCTCACATGTGATGACTAAATAGCAGAGAATATAATTTTAAATGTATATTATATTGTATATTTTGTTTTATTGCAATTATTCATTTTTTGTTTTTATATGTTTAATTGGGCTGTTATGCACAAGAAAATAAACAAGTTTTATTTCTTAAGTTTTTTTGTTTTAAAAGTGTATTTATTTATGCATGTGATGACAGTTTATTTATAGCAAAATATGTTTTTTAAATGTAATTTATATTGTATATTTTATTTAATTGCAATTATTAATTTGTAGTTTTTTATATTTTTAATCAGGCTCTTATACACAAGAGAAACTGTTTTATTAATTTATTTATGTTTTCTTTTTTAATGTTCTTTTTTGAAGGGACGACTATATTTTTGCAATTTTTGCATTTTAATGTTATTTATATTGTATATTTTATTTTATTGTAATTATATATTTTTTTGTTTAATCAGGCTGTTATATACAAGACAACTGTTTTATGTCTTTAGTTTCTTTTTTCTTTTACATTTTTTTTGCATGTGACGACGATATATTTATAGCAAATAAAATTCTTTAATGTAATTTATATTGTGTATTTTATTTTATTGGAATTATTTAATATTAGTTTTTTATGATGTTATATTAAAAAAACAATAAATTGTTTTATTTTTTTTGTTGCTTTTTTCTTTTCAAAATGTTTGTTTTTTTATTACAGAGAATATAAGTTTTTAATGTAAATTAAATAGTACATTTGATTATATTTATATTTCCTGGCTGACAGCGGCTACTTTTATGTAATATTCAACATACTTGGCCTAATTATTTCAAATTTGTCTTGATTTTAAAGAAGTGTTTTGCTTATAAAATGCAATTATCTACAATTAAAGATCACTTTATATAAACATTAGTGTTTCTGTGTTGCAAACTAAAGTCTAATAAAGCATAATTCACCTGTCATCATTGATAAATCTGATCATGTTCTCTTCTCTCTCTTTTTTTCAGAGTTTAAAGGAGGGCTTGACCGTACAGGAGAGGATGAAGCTCTTCGAAGCGAAAGACTCCAGGAAGATTTAATAACAATCCTTCACCGTTTCTTTCTGTCGTTTACTCTCTATTTCCTTCCTCTCTGATTATTCTCTTGTTTTGGTAGATGACGCAGGGTAAAGAACCACACCTGTCTGATTGTCCTTTAAATATTATTTGTGCAACTTAAGGGAATGACCTTCCACACCATGTTTTGCCAACCTTCAGCTCTGAATAACCTCATATTTTGGATGTCTTCTGCTCTTTACGCGTCCTGAAGCTGTTCTTCTCACAGTATACACGTATAAATATATATACACAGTATGAACACACTCAGTATTGAACTAGTACACTAGATAAGTGTGTGTGTTTTTCTTCTGAATGGAGAAGCGGCTGCTGTTGTGTCTAGAGGTGCTTATTGAGATCATTCTGAGATGTTATTTTGCCAATGATATTGTAAATACGAGTGGAGTCCTGCGTACGTGGTAACACTTTTCCAGACTTTCTAGTACTGTAAAACCTTGAGATGAAATGACGTGGTTTGTATAAGCTGGTAAACGTGAGTGTGTGTGTGTGTGTGTTTTTGGGGTGATTATATGCTTCAGTCATTGACTTGAGGAGAGTCTAAGTGCTGTTTTTAATTGCTTTATGGTTTATGCAGAATATAGAGCAACCGTAAGTCGTCCGGCTACTGATATTGAGCTTAGTTTTGTCGTCCTGTAACTAGATCCGATCGCGGGACGTTTTCTTATTAAATATTTTGGTTCGTGCTATTCCAGATGTTCAATACGCCGGCCTCTGCATGAATACGAAGCACTTTTTGAGTCGGAAAACATGTGATTCCTTGTTAATTCTGCTTAACGTATTGAAGACGCAGCGATGAAACTCACTGTATATTAATAATAATATTCAATATTTGCTTTGTAAATATTCGGTTTTAGAGAAGATTGGTCTCTCGGTCTGCATAGAGTTAAAGCAAAACTTTATATCTGTCTGTCCACACCTAATTGCCTGTATGAATATTTTTATTTGGGTTGATATATGTGATACTATAATGTAATAATAAAAACGCTGTTTTTTTGAATGGGAACTCTTGTGCTGATTGTTTGTGTTCCAGGAAGTAGACTTGGTTCTCAGAAAGCAGGACTTTAATTTCAGCAGTAGATGTGAGCCCAACACATGATATCTGGTGAGCGGCAGACGACTGATACTGTATGATGAAGTAATCTGAAGGTAATCCAGTAATCTGATGCTTCTTCATTAACTCAATGCACATGTTCACCTGGAGCTCTGCCAGAGTTCACGCTGCAGTACGGTCAAGTACATTTACTATCATCTTGAGTATTATTTTAGCACAGTTATTATAAAGTGTAACTAGTGTGTGAATTGCAGGGGGGGTTTATGCTTGATCACCACTGAAGGACTTGATGTAAGGGGGGTCAGCCCGGTAACTAGTTAAACTCCGTGGACCTTTCCCAGAGATGGGTTGCAGCTGGAAGGGCATCCGCTGCGTAAAAACTTGCTGGATAAGTTGGCGGTTCATTCCGCTGTGGCGACCTCAGATTAATAAAGGGACTAAGCTGACAAGAAATGAATGAATTCTGTGGACCGGGTCTGTGACGTCATCGACTTTCACTTTAAGATTTAAAGGGCCAGCATTGCACCAGACCGCCTTAAGTGGTTTCGTTGGAAAGTGTAGAATCTATATTTTAATGCACATATGCATCACTTGGGTTTTTATTCTATTGCAGTTATTTACACTTAAATACACAGTATTTTGGATACTCGAGTTGGGTAATGCATGTGCAGGAACCACCAAAATGAATTACAGCACGCTAGACCACACAGAACCTGAAAGGTACACTGCCAAATTTGAGTTTATAAAAAAATGTAAAAAATAAAAAGCGCCTCTTTTTTTTTTAGGTGTTTATTATAACACAGACAACACATACAGTTGAATTGGGGTACAAGTGAATTGAGTAGGGTAAGTTGTCAGTAGTGTACGAGTCTGGGTAGATATGTCCTAGAGATGGGTTGTGGCTGGAAGGGCATCTGCTGCGTAAAAACTTGCTGGATAAGTTGGCGGTTCATTCTGCTGTGGCGACCTCAGATTAATAAAGGGACTAAGCTGACAAGAAATGAATGAATTCTGTGGACCGGGTCTGTGACATCATCGACTTTCACTTTAAGATTTAAAGGGCCAGCATTGCACCAGACCACCTTAAGTGGTTTCGTTGGAAAGTGTAGAATCTATTTTTTAATGCACATATGCATCACTTGGGTTTTTATTCTATTGCATTTATTTACACTTAAATACACAGTATTTTGGATACCCGAGCTGGGTAATACATGTGTAGGAACCACCAAAATGAATTACAGCACGCTAGACCACACAGAACCTGAAAGGTACACTGCCAAATTTGAGTTTATAAAAAAATTAAAAAAATAAAAAGCACCTCTTTTTTTTTTTTAGGTGTTTATTATAACACAGACAACATATACAGTTGAATTGGGGTACAAGTGAATTGAGTAGGGTAAATTGTCAGTAGTGTATGAGTCTGGGTAGATATGTCCCAGAGATGGGTTGCGGCTGGAAGGGCATCCACTGCGTAAAAACTTGCTGGATAAGTTGGCGGTTCATTCTGCTGTGGCGACCTCAGATTAATAAAGGGACTAAGCTGACAAGAAATGAATGAATTCTGTGGACCGGGTCTGTGACATCATCGACTTTCACTTTAAGATTTAAAGGGCCAGCATTGCACCAGAGCGCCTTAAGTGGTTTCGTTGGAAAGTGTAGAATCTATTTTTTAATGCACTTATGCATCATTTTGGTTTTTATTCTATAGCAAAAAAGTTATTTACACTTAAATACACAGTATTTTGGATACCCGAGCTGGGTAATACATGTGCAGGAACCACCAAAATAAATTACAGCACGCTAGACCACACAGAACCTGAAAGGTACACTTCCAAATTTGAGTTTATATAAAAAAAATAAAAAGCACCTCTTTTTTTTTTTTTTAGGTGTTTATTATAACACAGACAACACATACAGTTGAATTGGGGTACAAGTGAATTGAGTAGGGTAAATTGTCAGTAGTGTATGAGTCTGGGTAGATATGTCCCAGAGATGGGTTGTGGCTGGAAGGGCATCTGCTGCGTAAAAACTTGCTGGATAAGTTGGCGGTTCATTCTGCTGTGGCGACCCCTGAATTAATAGGGGGACTAAGCCGAAAAGAAAATGAATAAATGAATGTATCTGCACGTATCCTAAAAAAGAAAAAGTAGACACTTAATTTGTATAGTTTGACCTACAATAACCTCTAAAATAGTCACTAAATATCCCTCAAAACACAGATCGTCAATGTATTTGCACGCGTGATTGTGTTGGATGTGGTGTGTGTTTTGTCCTGTAATGTTTGTAGTGGCCTGCAGGGGGGACTCACAGCTCAGTTTTAGGATCGTTGTTTCTGATTGAATTATGGTAAAAGTCATTTATCATGCCTATAATGTATGTTAGATATTGTTTATGTTCTGTTTTTCGTTTTTTACTGTTTTAGGCTAAATGATTAGCCCTTTTGTAAAATTATTTTTCCCCAGTGCTGTTTAACAGATATTTTCCAACATATTTTAATGAAATAATAGATTTAATAACAAATTTTTAATAACATATTTTGTCTTTGCCATGGTGACTGTACACAGTATTTTACTAGCAATTTTGCATGATACTATTATTCAGCTTAAAGTGACATTTAAAGGCTTAACTACACTCCAAAATATATTTAGAGACTGTATGTATGTATGTATGTATGTATGTATGTATGTTTGTTTGTTTAGTTTATATTTTATTTATGCTAGTACTTAAAGGGAAAGTTTACCCCAAATTTTAATGACATTTTCTCGATCTTCAGATCATCAATGATAGATGAAATTTGCTTTCTTCTGTAGAGCATTGGAGAAGATTTTTAGCTAAACTGTGGTCCTTGGTGATTCATATAATGCAAGTAAATGGTCAAAAAAACACATAGACGCAAAGCAAAATGAATACCTGCGTCTCCTGAAGATACACTGAGGTCTTATCAAGTGTATCTTCAGTGAAGATATATAAGTGAAGTTAACAGTCTGTGCAAGAAACTGAGCGTTATTTACAACATTATTAACTTTAATCTTCAGTAAATGCGTGCACAACAGTCTGGAGCATGAACTAAGCATATTAGTAATTTTTTCAGGAGACGAGAATCAAAATTCTGACCTTTTTACTTGTAAATATACCCAGCAAGATGACTTTGAACATCAAAGGTAATTATGTGTTTGTGGTTTTGGAAAAAGAGCATTTTTTGACATTTTGATAATGCCATCTTATGTGAAGTACTTTATTTTTACCGAGACACATTTAAAGCCTAATCATGCAACTTTAATATTTATGTTTTTAATATTTTGTTGAAGTTCCATTTTAAAGTTTAAATGACTACTAAATGTGCATCTTTGAACGTGTTTATTGTTTTTGATATTTAGACATTGAAACCTTCCTGTGATTATAAGATGTAGAGGTTATTAACAACTGTAAACATTCGACTACATTGTGCATTTAAAGAGATGTGCTTCCTGAAATGAAAAGTTCTCTTCTAAAATGGGCGTATTTCCCTGCTTATTTACGGTTGTGAATTGCATTATGGGATGTTGATCTTGGCTCTGTCCACCTTTGATGGTAAAAATTCAACTCTGCAGTTTAACAAAGGGACTTTTTTTTTCCACCTGGGGATACTCATACGAGGCCCTCAGACTACGCAGCGCCACTGATTTGATCCAAGACCAGCGACGAGATGATCCCAAGGTTTCCATATACTGGACCAGGCCGTATCCTGAGCAGCTGCTGTGGTGGTCATGGAGGAGTGAAGAGCATGAAACTGATTTCTGCGACGCTCCAGGGACAGGTAAGTCTTCGCTGAGGTCCGGCCTTCGGTGTCTAGACTGCAGCTCTGCACAAGACGTTTGGCCAGTGGAGAATTGGTCGTGCCCAACTGAGTCTGGTTTCTCTCAAGGTTTTTAAATTCTTCACTTTAGCTAATTGGTGAAGTTTTTCCTTGCCGCTGTCGCTACTGGCTTGCATGGTTCGGGATCTGTAGAGCTGCACATCAATGGATTTGCTCTTCAGTGTTTGGACTCTCAGTAGTGATTATTAAACCACACTGAACTGAGCTAAACTGAACTGAACTTAAACACTGAATACTGAACTACACAGTTTCAATTTACTATGATCTCTTATGTGAAGCTGCTTTGACACAATCTACATTGTAAAAGCGCTATACAAATAAAGGTGAATTGAATTGAATTAAACTTTTATTGACATTTTAGTCCTTTGAAATTAATATAATGTATAGGAAATAAGTGTGTAAAATAACAGAAAATGTGCTGCAGTTTATTACAAGGTTTCTGTAGCGTACTATACAACACCAACCCAGACAATATAACACTTTAAACTATTAAAATTTTCATAAAAGTCACTTTTTCTGAACTTTTCAAGGTAAAAGTTGTTGGAGGAAAGATCAAGATCCCATAATGCAATTCAAAAGCATAAATAAGCGGGGGAAAATAAAAACTTGAATCACATAATATGGAAAAGCTGCTCATTTATGAATGTTTTTTACAGTGTAGCTTCAGTTATTTAAATTTTTAAGCTTTGAATATGTTATTTTTATTGTCTTTAAAAGTGTCAGAACTGAATATAAATATACAGTAGCAGCCCTGAGTAAAATCTTCATTTTGAAAAAAGAAATTTTCAGATGGCTTTTGGAGGCTTCTTCATCTAATCTCTTAATGTATTTTTAGTATTTCAGTTTTAAAAATAACAAAATCAAGCGTTATTTTTTCCTATAGAAATCCAATTTTTTTTCCGTAGGCATTATAAGGCTTTTGCATCTAAACTCTATTTCATTTATATTGATTATATTTCCATATTTTTGGAGGCTTTAGCATCTGAACTCTACGGTTTATTTATTTTTTTTCAGTATTTTACTTTATTTAAATAATTTTTTTTCTGCTGTAAATATAGATTTTCGTTCCTTTAGCATTTTAAGGCTTTTGCTTCTGAACTATATTTATTTCCAGTATTTCAGTTTTAAAAGGGTATTTTGAGGTCTTTCATTTACTCTTCATTTATTGTTAGTATTTCAGTCTTAAAAATCAGAAGAAGAAAAAATCCCCCCCATAAATCCTGATTATTTCCTTATTCTTTTGGAGGCGTTGCATTTGAACTTTTCGTTTATTTTCTGTATTTTTTATTTTAAATCAGGAAATAGACGTATTTCTCCCTTCTATAAATCCTGATTATTTCCTTATGTGTTGGAAAGATTTTAATAAACTTTTTAAAATATTATATTTATATTTCTAAAATAATATTTCCTATTTCCTTAGGCTTTTGCATTTGGACCCATCTATTTTTATTTTTAAGTTTTTTTTTTTTCATTATATAGATTATTTCTTAACTCTTCAGATATATTCAGTATTTTAGGTATATATATATATATATATATATATATATATATATATATATATATATATATATATATATATATATATATATATAAAATATATATATATATATATATATATATATATATATATATATACATAAAGTGCTCAGCATATATAAGCACACCCCTCACAAATCTCTCTTTTAAGTTCATATTTTAATAGGAAGCTCTACAATATTATATTTGTGCATATACATTAGATTAGTCAGTACTGAAGCCAAATCTGAAGCTTATCTAAGAAAATGACTTACAATAACGGTCCATAAACTAGTACACCCAAATTTATATGTTATAAAAAAATATTAAATACAAATTTAAAAGAGGAAAAATCAAGAAAAGTAAAAAAATATATAAATTTGTTAAAATTTTGTAGGTTGTCATTTGTTTTTGCAATATTTTGCTTGAATTTATTTGTTTTATCTTTCCATTTCTAAATATGTTTGGTGACAAATATTAAATTAATAAATATCTGTTTAAAAATCTGTTTTGTTTAAATGCACTAAATATATTCACTGAGAAATGCTAAAAATATTCATTTTCAAAATGGGCTGTAGTCAATAATGCTGAGCGCTGTATTAATAATTTTCCACCATGAATCCTGATTATTTCTTTAGGCATTTTGAGGCTTTTGTATCTGAACTCTTAACTTATTTTTAATATTTCAGTCTTAAAAATCAGGGAAAAAAACACTTTTTTTTGATTATTAACTTTCCATTTGTGATTACAGCATAACAAAGGCAATCACCTGCTCCAGAAAGAGCCGCTGGTGATTAAAGTCTTTCAGCAGTGGTGAATAATAGCAGAAGACAGTATGTTCAGTCTGATGTGTTTGTGCAGCTCAACAGTGAATAATGAGCGCAGCAGCTGAGCATTCAAACCCAAACACAAGCCTGCGCTCGACCATCACAGTTACATAAGTGCATATGTGGGTTTAGCGTGTGAAATTACCATCATACATGACTGTCACACTTCATCCCAACACACGCCGTCACTCAAACCACACTCAAAACCAATGCATGTTTGATGATTTAAGGCAGACGACGAGGACTCGAGCATTTATGAATATGTATATGGGTTAGACTGCATTGTTAATAAAAGAACGCCTCGTGACATGGATGCTGCTAATAGTCGTCTTTAATTTAATAATGCAGCAGAGTTGTGCATCATTCATTAACGTTAAACTGTGTGTGTGTGATCTGTCCTCCTCAGAGCCTATGAACTTCAGGAGACACAGTCTAAACTTTACAAGCTCAGCATGCCAAAGAGAAGGTTCAATGCTTTCTCTCAATTATTCAAAGAAAATGTTTAAATGCATATATAAAACTACTTGAAGGGGTGTTCACAAGACTGTCATGAATCCTTTATTATCATGACATGACAGATTGTGAATGCAATTTTATGCATGCTATCGACAGCTGTTATTTAATGTCATTCACTCAGTTATGCCATTTTAAATGCAAAGATGACATTGTTTGTTAAAGGGCCTTGAAACCCCCTTGCTTCAGCAGGGTGTTTTCACACCTCTACTTTGGAAAAATTCAGGAAAGTGGGCGTGTCCAGCTCTGTTTAGGGGGGGAGTGTCGGAGAAGCAAAAGAGGGAAGGTCTGTAAAACATTTGCATAAAAATGGGAGTGTCGGTTTGGGCACGCGCTGATTTTCAAAGGCAAAACACACACACACACACACACACACGTAGGGAAGAAAGACAGTGAGTGTGTTTACATGGACTCAAATAATGAAATGATTTGACAAATTATGAAATGGTGGACTTTAACTGCAGTTTGGCGCTTTAATTCATGAGTTTCACTCATGCCCCTCGTGACAAACTAGATATTTGTTTTGAGTAGGGATGTAACGGTATCAGAATTTCACGGTACGGTAATACCTCGGTATGAATGTCACGGTACGGTATTTATTGAATCATTTACAGGAAAAAACAAAACTTATGAAAATACTCCAAAAAAGTGCCAAAAGTGTCAATGACATACAAATTAGTCATCTATCTGTAAGCTTTGAAACAGGAACTTCAATTTTAATAACAAAAAAATATTAAACCATGTAAAAAAAATAAGTTTCAATTTAGTATTGTTGAAAACTCATCACATTCGACATTTAATATCACTCACTCACTTAGATAGAGATGGGTTTAAAGAAAAATTATCATATAAATATAATCTGGTAAAAGCTGGTATCTCTGGGCATTTAGAATGTCCCCTGCAACAGAAAAAACCCCTCTCATTTGGGACTGAGGTTTCTGGGACAAGAGAGATATGACTTGGCCCAGGTTGACAGCAGTGGGTAACGTTGTGCATTGTCTTTCCCCCACTTGAGAGGACAAACCATGAGTGAGATAGAGGTCTCATGTCTGCATCAATCTGAACAGTGTGCTGTGTTTCTGCGGTCCCCATGACTGATTATTAGTCGTATTCCCCAACTTGCAGGCACGTGCACACACAGTGCTCAACCTGTGCAGTGCACATGCTCTTTTTAGTCTTGGATAGAAAGTTCCCTTCCAAAATGATCAAAAGTGCCCTTGCGACGCGACATACCCTCCGTCCCCGCTTTACAGTACGCGCGTGCGACAACACAGCTGATAAGAACTCGCGCGACAACACCACTATTCAGTACGCGCGCGACGACAACACCTAGCTCTTTTTCATCCCTGCTTCTAGCAGCACACTCCATTTCCGCATTACTGGATCTGTAGCGACAACAGACCGCAAGGGATTATGGCCAAGCCTGGGCTGATGGTAATTGTAGTTTCGCTACCTCCCGTTCGCTTCATTCGCCTGAGCAAATTTTCTCAGAAGACCTATAGTTTTACCGAGTCATGCGACTACGGTAATATCGAAAAAAATTAATATTGCGGTATGACGGTATTTACAATACCGTTACATCCCTAGTTTTGAGGAGCTGCTATAAGCGTGTATTTTTCATGCAATGTTTGTTACCGCACGGCGAATGAGTAAAAAAAAAACTCTGCATTTCTCTGAAACTTAGATGCACACGGCAGGTAGCGTCAGAAAGCCGTGTGTTTTATTCCTGTCTCAATGCTGTAAAAATCCTTCACGACGATAAGTTTGATTTTGGTGCTAACATGTTTACACTCGGTGTAATAGTTCGATACGAACTAACTATTACGAATAATGAATAAACAATTCGAATTATGAATAAACAAAGAGCACTGGTCGCTCACTTATAAAATCTGTAGAGACAAGACAATCAAAAGCAACTAGCGCATCGTCTTTATGAAGAGGAGATGAGCAGAAAATCCGGATCTCACCATTTCCAGATGAGAAAAGCTCTCGGGTAAACAATGTTCCTTGCGGATAGTTTCTTGACTACTGTTGTCGTGCATCGTGGCACTGTAATCCACACGTGAGTCTAGCTGCGCTCTCATAGAAAGAAAACAAAACCTTCACTGCAGCACATTATAGAAGCAACACTGCACGCTTGTTTTGGCAACAAAACGTGTCGTCTCTCTGCCGTCTCAACACAGTCTTGGAAGCTATCATGCATATTAATGAAGTTGCACAATAGAGCGCGCTGATTGGTTTGAACCAAGTCTTACTCATGAATGAATGCAACACACTCAGAGACGTAACAAGGAACTCCCAGGTACAGACGTCCAGTCTACACGCTGGAATTCATGCTAAGGCCGTGATGCAACTTCAAAAATTCGTTTCAAACCGGAAGTATGAATTTTCTCGAAATAACACAATAACAACCAATTTTTAATTTGTATTTAAATATAGGTGTCCTAATAGTGTTTTTAGCAGTGTGGGACTTATATACGACTGTCAACAGCTCAAAACGTGTTTTGGTGTTTCGAGACCTTTTAAGGACAACTTGATGTAAACAAATGCATCACAACCTGCTTTTGTCTTACGCCCCGATCAGATCACACAAATTTGTCACGATTTCCTTGACGTAGTGTCCAAACTCAGTCCTGGAGGGCCGATGTCCTGCATATTTTAGTATGTTTAAACACACCTGAACCAGCAAATCAAGCTTTTTCTAGGATTACTAGAAACTTCCAGGGAGGTGTGTTGAAGGGAGTTGGAGCTAAACTATGCAGCACACCGGCGCTCCAGGACCGAGTTTGGACAGCCTTGAGTTCACGACAACTGATATCATGCCTGCAACGCCTTATGACTCTTTTGCAGAAAGTCTAGCATGTTTATTTTTTTCTGGTTCTTCATGACGAGTTCTGTCAGGTGTGTGACACTCTGCAATAGGAGCACATCATTTCTCGGTTAGCTCAGCGGGTGCTGCTGTTAATGCGCTGGTCAGGTAATCAAAACATAGGCTGCATATTTACTTATGGGTGGATGAAATCCAAGGTCAGTCATTGGTTATGCAAATTTTATTTTTAAAATTTAAAAGTTAAAATTATTTTTAAGTTTTAGGCAATTTTAACTGATAGATTGGCACAAATATGCAGATATCTTCATTCTCACAACGAGTTTCCGAGTTCTCTCATCTTTTAAACTTCCGAGGTAATCTGGGAGCATGTTCAGTGCTGTGAATACATCGCAAAAGCATTTCCTGCTTATTCAAATTTCTCATTAATTGTAAAAAACAGTTTAATATAGGCTTCTCTGAAACTGTGAATATTTCACTTTAATTGTATTTAAGCCAAATCAGGGCTTAATGTGTGCCTAAGCACGCCGGATTCCGATCTGGCACCTCTGAAATCAGATCCGACACCTCATTTTACAGATCCCCCTCCTCAACCACCCTTCTCCCCCGTCTGCTCTTCACTTTCGCTTTCTTCCATGACTCCCCTACCCTCTTCACTGTCGTCCGCAACACCCCTGCTCAGGCCCAGATTGGTCCAATTCAGAGGACCGGGAGAATTACTGGTTGGCCGGTCCATTTTTTGGCCACCAGGGCCGGTGTCCCTAGCTGCTTGCACTCTCAGCAGTCGCACTTTTTATTTATTTATTTATTTATTTGCCATAACCTCTTTTTATTTATTATAGTGCTGCAGGTCTGCTCTTTTTACTTATTTTCTCGCAGCCCTGTGAGCAAAATGCAGCCTGCAGGTTAATGATGATGTAACTATCATTCTACCCCAAACAGCGGCACCTTAGTGAATATAAGAATTCGAATAATTAATATTAATGAATAATACACCTGAAGGTTGCTGGTTCGAGTCCCGGCTGGGTCAGTTGGCATTTCTGAGTGGAGTTTGCATGTTCTCCCCATTTTGGCATGGGTTTCCTCCGTGTGCTCCGGTTTCCACCACAAGTCGAAACAAATGCACTATAGGTGAATTGGGTAAGCTTAATTGGCCGTAGTGTATGTGTGCGAATGAGAGTGTATGGGTGTTTCCCAGTGGTGGGTTGCTGCTGGAAGGGAATCCGCTGTGTAAAACATGCTGAATAAGTTGGCGGTTCATTCTGCTGTGGCAACCCCTGATTAATAAAGGTACTTAGACGAAAAGAAAATGGATGAAAGATTAATAGTTGGTGTTGGATATTTTAATAAAAAACTAACATATTGTACCTTCAAGTCTTTGCTGCTTGGATGGAAATGAAAGCAGTCAAGCCTATTTGTAGCTAACTTAAATGTTATGGCCAGCCTTGAAGAAAAGAAAAAGGGGACTAACTTTTTAAGACTTGTGAAATCGGTTCTATTTATGCAAAGAAGCGACCGCAGCTTTACACCTGTCAGAGGATGCAGGACACCTGGAGCACATGCAGGACGGAGGATGCTCGGTTTCACTGTTTCAGGTTTCCTTGGAAACTGAAACCGCAGAGAACGAGTTGAACTGCAGTGTGAAGCGTCCTGCTGGAGGACAAACACACACACACACACACACACACACATACACACACACACACAAACAAACAAACAAACCACCATCATTATCAGATGCACACACATTTATTGATAAATGCATATGCATATAATTCATAGACGGCATTACCTGCAAATCTAGAGTACCTGTATCATTACCTGTATCTGTTTCCTTAATCAGGTTGATATTGAAGATTCTCTCTTGGAGGGATTTGAGGGATTGGACACATTCTACAAAATCCATTAGCTTAACAAATCCCTGAAAAAAGCCATTAGTTGACCTTACTTAAAGTCAGCCAACCTGTTGCTTTTAAATCCATTAGTTGACTAACCTTTAAAAAGCGAGTAAATCTGTTTCTTTAAAAGTGATTCGTTGACTTTACTTTTAAAAAGGTGAGTAAAGCTGTTGTTTTTAACTATTTACACTTTAAAAAGTGAGTAATAATGTTGCGTTTAAAGCGATTAGTTGACTTTACATGAAAAAGCGAGTAAAACTAGTTTTTTTGTGATTACTTAACTAAAATTTGAGTAAACTTGTTGCTTTTAAATCAATTATTTGAGTTAACTTAAGAAGGTGAGTAAATCTGTTCCTTATAAAGTGATTAGTTGACTTAGGAAAGTGAGTAAATATGTTTTTTTTAAAGCAATTACTTGACTACATTAAAAAGGTGAGTTAATCTGTTGCTATTAAAGTGAATAGTTGACATTACTTAAAAAGGTGAGTAAATCTGTTTCTTTAAAAAGTATTAGTTGACGTTACTTTAAAAAGTGAGTAAATATGTAGTTTAAAGCAATTAGTTTACTTAATAAAGGTGAGTAAATCTTGTTTTAAAAGATTTTAGTTGACTTTTTACTTTAAAAAGTGAGTAATGTTGTGAGTAAAGCGATCAGTTGACTTTACAATAAAAAGTGAGTTAAACAAGTTTTCTTGTGATAATTTGACTAAAAAGCAAGTAAACTTGTTGCTTTTTAAACAATTAGTTAACATTACTGTCACGGTTTATTCTTTATTTAGCCTTCCTTTATTATTATTATTATTACTATTATTATTATTCTCTTCGTGATTTTTTGTGTTGTGGTGGAGATTGTTTTATTAATTGCAATTTCTTTTCTTTAAGGCTGGCTCCGCCTTGCACCTGTTGCTAATTGAACTTGTCGCCTTTATAAGCGGAAGCTGAGTGTGTGTCGGGGTGGCTCTTGATTTCCAGCGCGTCTGACTGATCCTCACGATCTTGTCTCTCTTTGGAGAGTATGAAACGATTAGTTGATCTTACCTAAAAAAAAGTTGAGTAAATCTTTTGCTTTAAAAAGTATTAGTTGACTTTTTACTTTTAAAAAATGAGTTAAACTGTTGCATTTAAAGCGATTAGTTGACTTTACTTTAAAAAAGTGAGTAAATCTTTTGTTATAAAAGATTTTAGTTGACTTCTTACCAAAAAAAGTGAGTAATGTTGCTTTTAAAGTGATTAGTTGACTACATTAAAAAGGTGAGTTGATCTGTTGCTTTTGAAGTGAGTAGTTGGTATTACTTAAAAAGGTGAGTTAATCTGTTACTTTAAAAATTATTAGTTGAATTTAGTTTAAAAAAGTGAGTAAATCTTTTGTTATAAAAGATTTTAGTTGACTTCTTACCAAAAAAGTTGAGTAATGTTGCTTTTAAAGCGATTTAGTTGACTACATTAAAAAGGTGAGTAAAACTTGTTTTTGTGATTAGTTGAGTAAAAAGTGAGTTAACCTGTTGTTGCTTTTTAAAACAACTATTTGACATTACTTTAAAAGTGTGCAAACCCAGTGCGCCTAAATCAGTTTGTTGATCTTTAAAGAGTGCGTAAAGCCGTTGCTTTTAAATCGATTAGTTCACTTTACCTTTAAAAGTGAGTTAACACGTTGTTTTAAAGCTATTATGTAAATGAACCATGTGCTTAATTTATAAAAGTTGAGTCGAGTTTCAAGTTACAATGGACTAAATTGGGTTACATTTGACTTCACAGTGAAGAGCAAAAGTATGTACCCCCATGACCATTACATTGATCTTCATGTCTGCATTACTGAATGTGATCTAGCTTAATAAATAATCAGTCAGCGAGTCTCTGTTATGATTTTCCCAGCTGAACACAAATGAACACTCTTCTGGCTTCAGTAGCAGGTGTCGTTCTCTTTGGCAGAAATCACGTCTCGTAGGCGTTTCTCGTTGTCTTTCAGTCTCCCAAATTGGCTGTTTTTAACTTTTTGTCCATTTTCACTTCACAGATTCAGGTCTGTGCTTTAGTTTGGCTCTTCATTAACCCACATCAGGCCTTTTGTTTATGCAGTGGCCTGTTGTGAGACCCACATATTCAGGATTCTACATGGACTATATTTTTAATGTCTATTATAAATAGACTACATGTCAGATGGACCAGATTAATACACTGAATCTGTTATAAAACATTTGTAAATAGGTCAGGCATCCATGTTTATATAAATAAATATATTAATGCTAGTAGAATGTCTACTTAATAAATAAAGTTAAAGTGGGCGGACTGATATTTCAATCTGGTCTGTTGACTGTGTACCATTGCATATTTGCATTAGCATTCTTTGACTTATGCTAAACGTGTACAGTGGTTTGTTTTGTTGCTAATCGAAAATATATGTATAAATATAGTTTCTTATGGGGGCTAATAAGGTTGACATTAGCAGTTTTTAACATTAAAAAATAATGATAAATCAGCTATAACAAGAAATAAGACTTTCAAAAGAAAAAAATATAATAGGAATAATAGAAAATACTGTGAAAACGTTTTAAACATCACTTTCACACAAAAATAACACAAATTTCACATGAGGGTTAAATAATTGTGCCTTTGGATGGAGTGGTGGGTAGATGGATAGATATATACATAGATGGATAGATATGTTGTGATGATAATTGAATGGATAAAAAGATAGAGGGATAGATGCATAGATATACAGATGGATGATGGATGGTTGGATATATGGATGGTGAGGGATGAGATAGATAGATAGATAGATAGATAGATAGATAGATAGATAGATAGATAGATAGATAGATAGATAGATAGATGGATGGATTGATGGCGTGGTGGATAGATATATACATAGATGGATAGATATGTTGTGATGCTAGATGAATGGATAAATAGATGGAGGGATAGATGCATTGATAAATTGATGGATGAACGGATGGATGGATAAATAGATAGATAGATAGGTAGATAGATAGATGGGTAGACAGACAGACAGACAGATGGACGGATAGACAGATGGTGATGGATAGATAGATATACTGCATAGATGGATTGATAGATGCATGGACAGATATGTAGATGGATGGACAGATGATAATGGATTGATAGATAAGTAGATTGATGCATGGATGGATGGGTAGATTTAAAGATAGATGAATGCACGGATGGATGGATAGACAGATGGTGATGGATGGATGGAAGGACGGACAGATGGATTGATGGATGGATAGATATATAGATAGTTGGATGGGCATAGATAGACAGATGGTGATGGATGGATAGATAGATGGTGATGGATGGATGGATAGATAGGTATATAGATAGATAGATGGATGGACATAGATAGACAGGTGGCGATGGATGGATGGACGGATAGATATCTAGATAGATGGTGATGGATGGACAGACAGACGGAAGGATGGATGGATAGATATATAGTTAGTAATAATTAATTTTGCCATTTTGCACCAGACCGCACACCAGCTGATTGGTGGAGAGGAGACACAGTGATGAAGCCAATTATGATATGGGGATGGTTAGGAGGCCATGATGGACAGAGGCCAGTGGGCAAATTTTGGCCAGTAAACCCCTACTCTTTTTCGAAGGACATCCTGGGATTTTTAATGACCACAGAGAGTCAGGACCTCGGTTTAAAGTCTCATCTGAAAGACGGCGCTCACTGAGCAGTATAGAGTCCCCGTCACTATACTGGGGCATTAGGACCCACACAGACCGCAGGTTGGGCGCCCCCTGCTGGCCTCACTAACACCACTTCCGGCAGTAACCTAGCTTTCCCATGTGGTCTCCCATCCAGGTACTGACCGGGCGCAGCCCTGCTTAGCTTCAGTGGGTGACCTTGTGAGAGTTGCAGAGCTCTCTGAATAGATGGATGAATGTATGGATAGATATATAGATGGATGGATATATAGATAGATGGTGGTGGATGGATATATAGATAGATGGATATATAGACGGATAGATAAGGTGATGGATGGACAGATATATATGGGTGTATGGATAGTAAAAAGCAGACGCAAACAGAATCATTTTTTCTTTTACTTTCTTTTTTATACAAAAGGTACAGTACAGCTCACAAAAGATATTATTCAAGCTCTCTGTGCTTCCTCAGGGAATACATTGCTTCTCTTTAAACTGGTGAAACCTAAACGTGTAGTCCTGATCATTCGGGTTTGATATATACTGTACATCACGTATTGCTTTGATCGGTTCATTATTGCTTCTTGAATGTGCCGTTCATACGTTCAGAATACAGTCATAGACAGATGGCATAAAGACACACACAGCATCAGTCTGAGCCACAGTTTCCAGGAATCCTGTCTGACAATTTTTGTCTTTTATTTAAAGGAATATTCCGTGATAAATAAAGCTAAAGCTCAGTTTAAGCATATGCGATGTGTTGTAGATTACAACAGACGATCATCCCAACGAACAAAACAACATGTTTGCACTTATTATAAAATCGATATCTGTATGGAAAAGTTGTTTGCAATTGTTTAATAAACATTTTAAGCTCACAATGTAGTTATTATTAACGATTCCCTTAAAATGCCTGTTAGAAAATCTGTTAGGAAATCGATGTTGAGGTTGGACTACTTTTCTAGGCGGATGAATATGTCTTTGTGCGATACCACTGTGCTCCTGTAGGTGGTATCTGTGTGCGTGCCGTTCATTCGCTGGCTTCACATTATGACAGGATTTAAAATTTAAGAGATTTTATGTCACATCTACACATTTTGTCGTGATACTTTCAGAACTCTGCTTCTGTCCCAAAATCATGGCCCTTTCATGGTTCATGGCCCTTTAACGTTACTTAAAATGGAAAGTTTGTGCCAGCTCGTCAGTCATGACTCATGATAGAAACAAAACTTTTAAAAACTTTAACCTGAGCCTGTCAAAATGCTTACTTTAAAGCTACTATTATTTGTAGTTGTGTATTTGCCAATATTAACATAATCATTTGGTAACCTTTGGAAACAGTTAAGATGAAATGAATCCTCGTTTTCTGAAATCGTGTGATTTTGGGGGTTTTATACTCATGCCGAATAGGCATGGGACGATAACTGGTTTCAAGGTTTACCGCGGTTTGGGAAAGTCAAGTATTTAATACCATGTTTTGTTAAAATACATTAACTAAGGTTAATGTTTTTTTTTAATGTGACGTAAAGAAATCTGTTTTTGAAACTAATAAGAGAGCAGAAGTCAATGACTTTTTAAAATGATTTAGCCTGACATGTTTACTGCTCCAAAATATTATAAACATTTCTTAAAATTAAATATATTGTGTTTAATGGGGAATAAAGTAGTTTTTTTTACCCAGACATTTAAAAAATAACTTATTTTAGAGCAGTAATCACAATACCAGGATACCGAGAAACCATGGTATTATTACCAGGCTATCACATCGTCAGAAACCTATACCGGCCCATGCCTAGCGCAGAATCAAAGCAAAGCAAGTCAAAGCTAATTTAAACAAACACTTTTTGCGTCGAGAGAGATTTTCTTAGATGCTTCGTACACTGAGAGCTCACTAAGTTTCAGAACAAAAACATGTCCCATATATTTCTTAAGTGCATTATTGTAAACATCATGTTTGTTTTGTTTGCTTTAGCGTAAATGTTTTACCCAGACATTTAAAAAATGACTTATTTTAGAGCAGTAATCACACTACCGTGATACCGAGAAACCGTGGTATTTTTATAGAAGGTTATCACACCATCAGAAACTTATACCGGCCCATGCCTAGCGCAGAATCATCGATTCGAATCAAACGATTCTTGAAGTTTCAAAGCTTGACAAAGCAAGTCAAAGCAACTTTAAACAAACACTTTCTGCGTCAAGAGAGATTTTCTTAGATGCTTCGTACACTGAGAGCTCACTAGGTTTCAGAACAAAAACATGCCCCATGTATTTCTTAAGTGCATTATTG
Organism: Danio rerio; assembly: GCF_052040795.2. Taxonomy (NCBI): domain Eukaryota; kingdom Metazoa; phylum Chordata; class Actinopteri; order Cypriniformes; family Danionidae; genus Danio; species Danio rerio. The sequence continues at coordinate 42,252,802 of NC_141044.1, forward strand.
TAAACATGATGTTTGTTTTGTTTGTTTTAACGTGAATTCCAGATGCCATAACATTATTACAGTGATAACTGACAGCTTTATTTAACCTGAAACATTCCTTAAATTAATTTGCATCAAGATGTTTTGAAGTGTTTTTCAAAATAATAGAAAAAACGTTGAAGAAATGCAGATTGTACACTTAGTCCAATCGTGTGCATAGATGGGGGAATATTCTGAGAGACGATCATTCTCGTTTGTTACCTTTCAAGTTGGTTAGACTTGTAATATTGTGTAATCTATGTATAGAAACGCAGTAAATGTTGGCGTTCTAGAATCCCCTTCAAAAAAATCTATGAAAATATAACAGGAAGTTAAAATATATTAAGACCGTAAATGTAATAAAATACAACATTTGCAGGGAAGTTTCTGGATTCACACAGAGTTTTCTATCTGGCTTTTCTGTCAGTGCCTCAAGGACGAAAGATGAACCATCTAAATCAGTGGTTCTCAAACGTTTTTCATCAAGTACCACCTTAGAAAAAGATTGTCTCTCCAAGTACCACCAAAATGAGCAGTATTGAAATACAGTAGCATAGTAGGCCCTTTAAAGCAGCTACAACTCTGCACAGTTAAAAAACCTGGCAGATTACCTCAGAAATTTAGACTATATATCATATATGGCATATTATATAAATTTTAATCCATTTTGAAATGTATGTAGCATGTACATGACATATTTCATTCCTCCGTGTACCACTATAAGAAAGCCTGCGTACCACTAGTGGTACACGTACCACAGTTTGAGAACCACTGATCTAAATAGTTAGAAATAAGACGATTATCCCCATTGAGTTGTCTGAAGATTTGCCGCTGCATTACTTGGTGCAAACTGATAATGTCTACAGTACTTTATATATCTGCCTACCTAAATATATATCTCTATTATGCTGTAAATATATCTATATAACATATATGCATGAGCATGTTGTCAGGAGTTTCAGGACTGTTTGCATTCTAACCTTCTCCTTGTGCGTCTCACATGAGGCATTGTGCTCAGCTGCACACACACACGCGCACACACACATTACACTCAGGTGCTCACATTGTTCATTTAATCTGTCTAGGTAGTGCAGTTGTAAAGGGGAATTTATCATGTTTCACTGATCAATGTGTGTGTAGATCTCCAGGGATAGTGTGTCCCGACATTGCTTGTCATTTGTGCTCGGATTGAATGCAAAAATAAAGTAGCTAATTCTTTCTTTTCGCTGTAAAATTAACAATGTCTTCGCATTTCTCTCGCTAGAAATTAATACAGCACACAAAACCATGTATCTATGCAGAAATATTTACACGCTGAAGGAATGGTGCACCAAAAACAATGGCCATCATTTACTCACTCTCATGTGACTCCGACTATTTTTGGTGGAAGTTTATTAAAACTATTTCCTATTTTATGTTCAACAGAAGAAAGTAAAACCATTTTGCAATGACACAAGGGTGGGTAAATGATGATAGACCTTTCATTTTTGGGTGAAGTGTCCCTTTAGGAATCAACAGTTGTTTATCAGCTGAACTATTCTACTGAAACAAATTGAGGAAAAGATTCAAGTTTTCCGTGCGGGATAAAAGACCCTTCTCTTTGAATCAGCATCTCCGCTGAACGTCTTTGCACATTCATTCGTTTGTTTTTTGCTCATTCACACGCTCACTCTCTCCGTATGGCACTTTGCATTGTTCTGCATTTGTAGAAGCTCCAGTATCTCCAGGAACGAAACTTGAGTATCAAAAAGGTCACGGTAAAGGTTCATATCTCCGACTCCCTGCGGTATGACCTTTGTTCTGTGCATCGAGGCGTCTGCAGCCGGTCGAAGTCATGTCGAGGGGTTCTCTCCGGGCTGAGGCTCATTGCTCGCTCTGGCTTTATCCGTTCTGGACTGTCGTCCTCTTCTTCTTCGTGGCTCAGGATCGCCAGCTCGTTCTCATAGCAGAAGGAGTTAGCGGTGGGAACCACCAGGTACTTGTTTTCCATCATGTCCTTGGCACTGCAGCGAGGGGTGGACGGCACCTCGTAGGTCTTGTGGAAGTGAGAGTAATCAACCTTGTACTGGTTCTTTTCCTCAAACAGCACCGGCTCAAAGCGATGCCCCCAGAGGATCTCACTGGCCAAGTAGGAGCTTCGAGCCTGTGCCGTCATGGCTGTCGCCTCCACCATGCCCTCCAAGATGACCACGATCTCAAAATCTGCCGTTTCCAGATCCTGCTTACTAATGCCGAACAGAGGACTCTCGTGGTCAATTTGATGCAGGATGGTGATTGGAGAGACGAGGAAGATGCGGTCAAGTCCTTTATCGAAACCAACGTTTATGTCCAGTTGGTCGAGCGGGATGTACTCTCCTTCAGTCGTAACCCGCGGTTTGATGAGCTGTGCCCGAACGTGCGCCTCAACAATGTGACTCTTTCGTAAATTGCCGACCCGCCACATCAAGCACAGTTTTCCATCACGCATGGCGATGACGGCGTTATGCGAGAACAGCAGAGTTTGTGCCCGCTTCTTGGGACGTGCCATTTTGGCCATGATTGCTCCAATCATGAAGCAGTCGATGATGCTGCCCACGATGGACTGGAAGACCACGAGAAACACAGCGAGAGGACATTCTTCTGTTACACAGCGGAAACCGTAGCCGATTGTTGTCTGCGTCTCGATTGAGAACAGGAATGCTGCGATGAAGCCGTTGACTTGTAGCACGCATGGCGTAAAGTTGTCATCACCTGCTGGGTTGTCCAGGTCACCGTGAAGAAGCGCGATAACCCAAAACGCCAAGCCAAACGCTAACCAGGAAATCACGAAAACAAGCGTGAAAACAATTAGCATGTAGCGCCAACGTATGTCCACGCAAGTGGTGAATATGTCCGCCATGTAGCGCTGGGACTTCTCGTCCATGTTGGTGAACTGCACATTGCACTGTCCGTTCTTCTTGACGAAGCGGTTGCGGGATTTTCTCCGGGTGTGGATTTTGCCATTGCCGTATCCATTCATCCCTCCGCCATGCATGGTCGTCAAACGCAGACCATCCTCCTCCGTCGACACTATACTGTAGCGACCAATCCGACCCACGCTCATTCTCTTTATCGCTCCCCTGTCCTATGCTTCCAATCTGGTGTTTCCTCTCTCTTGGAGCGGTTTAGTAGTAGTAGTGGTACAAGTCCAGGTTGGTGGGTGGTTTAGTTGTAGTGATGCTGGGACAAATCCAAGCAACAGTAGAAGCCCTCCGGTTTCCTCAGACCCTTAAGAAAAAGAAACAGATCATCAGTGCAGCATGGTTGCTCAGTTCAGAAAACTACAATTAAAATAAGAGAGTGACACTGCATATAACAACACAGATTTGCATCAAAAGTGTCTTGCATAGTGGTTGCTAGGATGTTCTGAATGTTTGCTTGGGCATTGCTTAAACAATGCTTGATGGTTGTGTTCTTGTCAGGGTTCTGCCACTCTGGTCTTGTAAATTCTTGTTTTGGTGGCAGAGCCCGGACACTAGTTTTGTCTGTCTGCAGCGTGGTGTTTCATTCCCAGCCTCTCTGTCCAGTTAGTTTCGGTTTTGGCCGGCGCTGGGATGAAACATGCACGCTGCGTGTGTGAGTGCACGGTGAGTGTTTTCATTCATCGTGTGCTCGTGTCTTGCATTCAGTCTTCTGTTGGTGTTGTTTAGCACGTGGTGTATGTTTACATGCACCGTGTGCTTGTGTTGTCATGAACGCATGGTTAATGAGTTCTCATTGGCTGCCTGTCCTAGTCTCGTTTCATGTGAGCGCATGGCTTGTGTTGTCTCTCCGTGTCATGCGCTCTCCCGTCTATTGTCTAGTCCCACCCCCCTTGTTAACCCATTATTAGTTAATTATGTTCATCTGTTTGTGTGTTAATTTACCACAGTTTATAATCAATCCCCTCTTGTCTGCTGTTCTTTGCCAGTTCGTCATCTGATGTTGTCGTTCCCTGTCTTGTTCTCCAGATCGCCAGCCTGCCCTGTCTAGTTTGTTTGTTTATTTGTTTTATTAATATTTTCCCCCTCCGGGTAGTTTGTCTTGCTGTTTTGCTTTTTTTTTTTATCAATAAATACCCATTATTTCCCTGCACTTGAGTCCTTGCCCCCTTCCTCTCCAGAACCGTGACAGTTCTGTCCTAAATAGTGTTCAAAAATACAATTAGTATGTCCCAAATCGTAGTATGTTGAAAAGATTGGGCCAAAAGGTTCCCAGATGCTCTGCAATTTCTATTAGAAATTCGAAGTATACAACTGTCCATTATTGCACACACTATTTCAAGATTTCTCTACATGAAAAGACTCGTGAATGGCAGATTATCCTGCTGCTGCATCTCTAATAAGATAAGCATTTAAAAATAAATGTGGACGATTTGAGATGATTGACAGGGGATGCAACTCAGCAACATAACGGTCCATTTACGAGGAACTAGTTTGTCCTAAATCTTGCATACTCTTCTGTTGTCCACTCAAAAGTTCAGTATGAACTTTTACTTCACATAAATGTGCATAGGATTTAGTTTAAGTATGCGAAAATGGACGCATGCAGCACATTTTACTTGCATGCTTTATTTATATTAGGGTGGTCTGGGATTTTACTAGTGGATAAAAAAAAAAAAAAGAAAAGACCCAAAACACAAAAAAAGAGAATGTTTTTAATGTTTTGGCTGAACGATTTCTGTTACTTCCCTTTGCAATCTTAAACTTTTCTTAAGAATTTCTCTTTGTGAATAAAAAAGCACACAGTGCTGGCTTAAAAATAGACTGAAGAGAGATGTTTGATGTCAAGATGCCTCCTGTGATTCTTAGTATGCTTTCTAGGTAGGCAGGTCACTGGGTTTTAGAGCTAAATGTGCCAAAATGAGTGCATTCGCATACTTTGGTTTCACCTTGTTTCAGACTGTGACATTGGGTCCAATGCACTTTTTATTTTCAGCCTCAGAATGATCTTGACGAGTAATTGAGGCTGTTTAGCTTTTGGGTCATTTTGACGGATTTGTTGGTGTTTGTGATGATATTTTTCCCTCATTGATGTTGTATGAAGTAGGGTTGGATGTATTGTTTCAGCATTGATATCTGCAATGTTGAGTCTGGAGTACAGCTCACCGGGAGCTACAGTTCAAAACACATGAGATTTGAGGAGATACCCCAAGGTTTAAGCATAATAGAGTGAAAGTTTATCAAATGTTTGTGTTTTCAAGGCTTGTGTTTGTGTGATCATTTAAAGTAAAACTCATGTAATCTATTTGAGTATTCTGTTTCTCTGCCTGAATACTGTTTGACTCTCCAGAAAACCATAGACCACTATTTAATGTTTTATTTTAATTCTAATAAATTCTGTCTATCTGTCCATCCGTCTGTCTGTAGTTCTGTTCAATCCATCCATCCATTCATCTATCCATTCCTCCGTCCGTCAGTCCGTCTGTCTATCTGTCTATCTAACCATCCTTCTAACTGTTTATCTGTCTATCCATCAATCCATGAATCAATAAATCCATCCATCCATCCATCTATCATCTACCTGCCGTCCGTCCATCCATCCATGGATCTATCTATCTATTTATCCATCCATCTATGGTTCTATCTAGCTATTCTATCTTGTCTATCCATCCATCCATCTGTCCATCTACCTATGATCCATCCATCCATCCATCCATCCATCTATCCATCTATCTATCTATCTATCTATCTATCTATCTATCTATCTATCTATCTATCTATCTATCTATCTATCTATCCATCCATCCATCTATGGTTCTATCTAGCTATTCTATCTTGTCTATCCATCCATCCATCTGTCCATCTACCTATGATCCATCCATCCATCCATCCATCCATCCATCCATCCATCCATCCATCCATCCATCCATCCATCCATCCATCCATCCATCCATCCATCCATCCATCCATCCATCCATCCATCCATCCATCCATCCATCCATCCATCCATCCATCCATCCATGGTTCTATATATCTATTCATCCGGCCATCTGTCTATCTATCTATTCATCCGTCCATCCATCCATCCATCCATCCATCCATGGTTCTATATATCTATTCATCCGGCCATCTGTCTATCTATCTATTCATCTGTCCATCCATCCATTCATCTGTCCATCCATCCATCCATGGTTCTATCTATTCATCCGTCCATCTGTCTGTCTATCTATCCATCCATCCATCCATGGTTCTATCTATTCATCCGTCCATCTGTCTGTCTATCTATCCATCCATCCATCCATGTTACTATCTATTAGTTCATTCATCTGTCCATCCATCCATCTATCTATTTATCCATTCATTTCTCAATCTAAATACATAATAAACACAAAACATGGCACTGTCTGATTTTTCCAATATCATGCAGCTCTAATATGAAGTGGTGAGTTCAGGTCGAGGAAGGACGCTGGACTCACTTCAGGTTTCTCATGTATTTGTTTTTGTTCTGAGCTTCTACATTATTGATCAGATCTCTGTTTTAAAGCTGCTTAACACAACAGAGATGTTCTGGCTATCAAATCACACAGATACACAACCGCACATGTCCCCCGAGAGACCCGAATCTTACCCTCCCGAACATGTGCAGCCAAGGCAGACTGACGTAAAAGGGGTGTTAACATTTTGGGAGTGTGTGCGCCAGTTTCCAGTGTGTGTATGAGAGAGTTTGCACACACATGCGTGAGCTTTAAACACATCATTTAGACCCTCTGGAGACCCTCGTCTGCATGGGTGCTGTCCCATGATCCTCTAGAGATGCTAAATGGGTTGCGGAGGGGGAGGGAGGTGAGTTAGCTGGGGTAGACAGAAATTAACATAAGACACGCACAAAAAGAATGAAGGTTATGAAGCAAAAATAGGGAAAAGAGACAGAACTGATGTACGACAAAGACCAAGGAGGGAGGAAACCCCGTGGCCTGAAATCTAAATATATGCAGTCGGAGCTCAGAGAGGTTTCGTGCTTTTTTAGTCTGGCCTGCTTCTGCGACGTCATTGCTGTCACACTTACATGACTACTCACTGACTTTTCCTACACTTTACTTTATTTTAAATACACTGTAGGAAATGTCCAAGTCTCCATATTTTGTGTTTTCCATTTATTTATGCTTTTGAACTGATATATGGGATGTTGATCTCTGCTTTGTTGACTTTTGTTTTTGTTTGTGGGTAATGCATCAGTGGTTAGCACTGTGGCCCCACAGAAAGACGGTCGCTGGTTCGAGTCCTGGCTGGATCAGTTGGCATTTCTGTGTGGAGTTTGCATGTCCTGCCCATGTTGGCGTAGGTTTCCTCCGTGTGCTCCGGTTTCCCCCACAGTCCAAACACTTGCGCTAAATTGTCTAGTGTATGAGTGTGTGTGAATAAGGGTGTATGGATGTTTCCCAGTACTGGGTTGCAGCTAAACTGAATGATTGAATGAATTAATTAATTTTAGCTTTACCCATTCAATACTTGCTTAATTTGTATTTCAGTTAGTTTCTTAGGTTGCTTTCACACCTAGACTTTTGTTTGGGAACCTGTCTCTTTTGCCCAGTTAACGTGGTTCATTTGGCATATGTGAAACCAGCAATCGCATTCGGATCCATGCCAAATCAATCGGTCTGAGATCACCTGAATGAGGTGGTCTTGACTCAATTGGAACTAGGGCTGTGTATTGGCAAGGACCTCACGATATGATACATATCACGATACATGGGTCGCGATACAATATATCCCGATATATTGCGATACAATACATATTGTGATATATTGCAATAGTTTGTATTAGTATGTGTGTCATGTTATATTGACAACTTGTTAAAGTCAACAGACGAATTAAAATTTCAATTCCAATTTATTTTCTATCCATTTCAATTCATTAGAACTGCAAAGTGTGATTGAACAGAGAACTCAATAAACTGTATTAAATGCATTTTGTTATTAAACACTGAACTAAAATGCATATGCCACTAAAGTCACATATAAATGAAATAATTTATAAAACTAAAGCAAGTAAAAAAATTGAAATGCATCAAGTAGACAAGACTGGAACACAGTGCTCTAATATGCAGTAAACTATTAGAAATGGACAGTGAGACTAACAACATTGTGAACATTTTGCTGTGAAAACTGGTCGCACAGGTAAATTGATGGCATGCATGAAACATTTTATATGCAACATGCCGGCCAGCTGTGCTGCCATGGTCATGTTTGACGCATTGTCTGTTACAATGACGGGTCCTTTCATTTGATGTCCCATTCCTCCTATGCAGTTTTCAGCAACTCTGCAATATTAGTTAAGGCAGACGGAAGTTTTCCACCATGCTCACTTTGCTTACTTCTAATACCATACTATTTAGCGTTTTGTTGATTGCGAGTTAGCGACATCTACTAGAGCAAAGGAGGAGGTTGTTTGGCCCAACTTGAATCAATACTTTAGGTTGAACTATCGATACACTATCGTAAAAGAAATTATCGCGATATATTGATATTTTTGCACAGCCCTAAATGGAATGAACTCTGGAGCGGATCGATTGTAGTGAGAAAGCAGTACGATCCGACCCCGGTTATTTCACAGTGTTTTTCAGATATGTAATAGGCTTACAGCTATATGAAGAGAGAATTATGAGTAGGGCGGGAAGTTCCGGGTGTTATCTGCAAATGTCAACCCAAGCTCATTCTGGAAACGTAGCCCCGCGGACGTTTCTGGAGACCGCGATTTACGTGGCTGGAGGTACTGTGGCCGCGTTTGGTTTTTTTCGAGCGAACGCTTCGGGGCGGTGTGACGCCGCTCCGCCCCTCCTCTTCGCGCTCGCCGGCCGACGGCTCGCCTCCGAGTGGAGGGCTTTCCCGACGCAATCAGTTTGTCCGCCTAGCTCACAGCGTTGCGTCGGCGCCGCGGTGGACGACGACCGGGATCGAGTCCGGGTAACAGCGGGTTCCGGAAATCAGGTAAGATGAAAAACGGAATCCGGAAAATGAGGGCGAGAACGCAGCGGGATCCGAAAACGCGGTCGAAATCGAAGACGAGGGCTTTTTTTTTTCCCGATCCGGTGGCTTTTCGTGCGAGAACAGCGAGGGCGCGAACGCCGCGCGCTCCCGAGACGCGAAAAAGCGCGCACAGCGGCCTCTCGCGGATCCGCGAAAACAAAAAAAACGCTCGAATACGTACCTCCCGGGACGCAAATCGCGGTCCGCAGAAACGTCCGCGGGGCTACGTTTCCACAATGAGCCCGGGTTGGCAAATGTACAGAGACTCCTGGATGCCCGCAAACAAGTGATACTCTCCTGGTAATCGCGTAATTTGTATCCTAACAAATTAATGGCATCATGAGAACCCTAGTAGTTAATTTTAAAAGTTATTACTAATAAAGGTATGGTAATTAATAACCTTAACTGCTCTGAATTTGATTGTAATGCAATAACGTACACCTTCTGTAAAGCTGCTTTGAAATGATAATTATTATGAAAAGTGCTAAACAAATAAACCTGAATTGAATTGAATTGGATTGAACACTTCAGTAAAATGTTTCATGATGCACTATAATGTTGGTGGAATGTGAGTGGCATGGGGTTGCTAGAGTGTTGACAGATGATTGTTAGGGGATGATGTGTGGATGCCCCTCCCTCAAGTTTCTGTGATCCCCTGTTCCTTGATAGTTGAATCTCCTAGATCTTGTTTCGGCGGTTAACTGTACTGTATGAAGAGAAAATTTGACTTTTTGTGATATTTTTTTCCAGCTCTCTCTTCATTTCACATAAAGATCTGTTTATTGGATGTGATACTTGATAACATCATTACATAATTACAGTGAAGCGTCTCTGTGCTGTCTGCAGTTAGCTTACAATAAGTGCCTGAAAAACATGATACCTGATCTGTACACACACACACACACACACACACACACACACACTTACTCATGCATTCTCTCTCTGTCTCTCTCTCAGACACACACACAAACACACAGTAGTATTGTCTTGTATCTGAGGTCTCTGTGTTTTGGTTTCATCATCAAGCCTGTATCAGATGTCAGAGAAAGCCTGTAAATGCGTTAGAGAAATCTAAAATCATGCAATAAATGAAACTGGATTTATATTGTGAATGGATCTAAATGAATTACACAGAATGAAAACATGCTTAATTCAATTCATGGTAACTTTATGGTAACTTGGTAAGTAAAAGTGTAAAAAAGTAGCAAGTCAAATATGCTAAACTGCACCAGTAAGTTTTGTGCATTAAAAAATCAGTCCTTTTAGCAATGGGTAATGTAATGGTTTGATTAAGTCATGTCGGGTGCATCATATTTACAAGTTGAATTCACAAAAAAGGCACAAAAGTTATTACATATTATTTACACTCAATAACCATTTTTTTTAGGTACACCTTACTAGTACCAGGTTGGACCCATTTTTGCCTTGAGAACTGCCTTAATCCTTCATGACAGATTCAACAAGATACTGGAAATATTCCTCAGAGATTTTCCTCCATATTGACATGATAGCATCACACAGTTGCTGCAGATTTGTCGGCTGCACATCCATGATGCTAATCTCCCGTTCCACCACATCCCAAAGGTGCTCTATTGGATTGAGATCTGGTGACTGTGGAGGCCATTTGAGTACAGTGAACTCATCGTCATGTTCAAGAAACCTGTCTGAGATGATTCTGTATGACATGGTGTGCTATCCTACTAAAAGTAGCCATCAGAAGATGAGTATGCTGTGGTCATAAAGGGATGGACACAATACTCGGGTAGGCTGTGGCGTTGTCATGATGTTGAATTGGTACTAATGGACCCAAAGTGTTCCCCCGAAAATCTCCCCCACACCATTACACCATTGTAGCCTCAGTTTCCTGTTCTTAGCTGACAGGAGCGGCACCCGGTGTGGTCTTCTGCTGCTGTAGCCCATCCTCTTTAAGGTTGGACGTGTTGTGTGTTCAGAGATGCTCTTCTGCAGACCTCGGTTGTAACGAGTGCTTATTTGAGTTTCTGTTGCCTTTCTATCAGCTGGAACCAGTCTGGCCATTCTCCTCTGACCTCTGGCATCAAAAAGGCATTTGCTCCCACAGAACTGCCGCTCAACTGGATATTTCCTCTTTTTCTTCATTCTCTGTAAACCCTAGAGGTTGTGAGTGAAAATCCCAGTAGATCAACAGTTTCTGAAATACTCATACCAGCCCGTCTACCAACAATCATGCCACGTTCAAAGTCACTTAAATCCCCTTTCTTCCTCATTCTGATGCCCACTTTGAACTGCAGCAGATCGTCTTGACCATGTCTACATGCCTAAATGCATTGAGTTGTTGCCATGTGATTGGCTGATTAGAAATTTACGTTAGCAGTTGGACAGGTGTGCCTAATAAAGTGGCTGGTGAGTGTATTCTGTTATATAATCGTTATTACACATAAATCAGCGGGTGGAGTTAGTTTTCAGTGAGAAAACGTAATTGATGCAAATTGTTTGCTCTTCATTTCATACTTCAATAGTATAGGTACAACGCCATCTTGTGCAGACGAAAGTGACTTGAATGCACCTGATGCTGTTAATACAACTTTTTATTACTAGGCTGTTGGGAATACTCTAATCTGATTGGTCAGATGCGACATTTTAAGCTATGTTTTTCTGAGATAACAACCCTTAAATCACCCAGACTCACCCAGAAACTGAGAATCAAGTTTTACCATCAGTGAATACATTCACGTCCATTTACATACATTCACATTAATATGTATTTGCTTGTCTGTCACAACACCATTGGTGCCATCTTGTGATCTTGTTTGGCGCCATATTGTGGCTGAATAATGCGCAGGTTAGTGTATACTCCATCAGCTGTTTTAGTTTCTATGCTGCTCAACTGTTTTTATGTTTTGTGGCAAGTAGCCTTGTAATAGGTGGGATAAAGTACATCAAGGATAGTTGTTTTCACAGAATATAGCATTTCAGTTTTATATAACATACAGTATTATGCAGATAAGCCCTTATTCTGCGGAAACAACCTCCTGGAAGTACTTTATCCCTAGCTTGTTTAAGGGTCATCGCTGGAATGCAGCAAAAGTTGTGATGTGCCGTGGTGTGTTGGCTGGTTTTTGGGCTATGGTCCCCCCTCAGGAGGTTGTAAGGGAACGGTGAGTTCTAGTTTTTAGCTGCAGTTTTGACCGGAGAATGTCATGATGTCTGTCCGTGAACCCAAGCGGAGCTGAATGTGGGTCATGGAAATAACAGAGATGAGTTTCTTTTTTTGGTTCATTATATTTTGGCCAGGAGCTGTTACAAATTTGACAGAAAATAACTTACAAAATGCAATAATGCAATACTGCTCATAATTATTTCAACTTTTCAATTTGGACTGACATTTTTACATCAGTTATGTATTAGCCCAAACTAAAAAAAATAATTCAAAGATGATTCCTTGGATTTAATCTTTTTTTTTACGTTAAGTGGTTGTAAACTATTTATTTTGGCTGAATTTAAACAAACAAATTAAGTTGAACATTATTAAATTTAATTTGTTTGTTTAAATTCAACACAAATAAATTGTTTGCAACAGTTCTGCATGCAACATTTTTTTTCAGTGCAGATATTTTCCTAGTGCTGTTTACCGGAGAGAATATTTTTGCAACACATTTTAAACCAATTTCTAGCAGCTACTTTCTTTTGTCTTTTCTATGATGGCAGTACATAATATTTTACTACACTTTAAAACCCAAAAGGTTTAGGTAACTCAAACCATTTGAGAAAACCGATTGCAACAAATAATTTAAGTTCAAAAACTAATCTTAATGAGTACTGTGAACTTAATCCAATTGAGTAAATGAAGCAATAAGAGCACAGTAAAACCCATTAATGAAGAGAACTCAAACCAGCTGAGTACTGTAAAACCCAATGAGTTGATGCAACTCAAACCGTTTGAGGAAAACAATTGCAACAAACCATTTGAGTTATGAGTATTGTGAACTTACTCCATTTAAGTTGAAGTACTGAGGTATTTAATTAACTCTTTACCTTCAACACTGAGTTTAAAACTCTTTTTAAATGAGTAGAATTAACTATCAGTTAATTTTGAGTTAGCTACACTCATTACATCTGATAAAGTTGACTGTTGGGTTTTACAGTGTTGTTATTTTGCAAGATTAAAGGGCAGTTTAAAGGCTTACCTGGGTTAATTGGGCAAGTTTGGTTAATTAGACAAGTCATTGATTGACAGTAGTTTGTTCTGTAAAAAAATGTAAGAGTGCTAACAAAATTGGCCTTAGCAGTTTTAGCATAAAAAAATCCAGCCAAACTAAAAGGAATAAGACTCTCTTCAGAAGAAAACTATAAAAGCAAATGCTGTGAAAATTAGTTGGTCTTATTAGCTAGTATTTTATTTAATTGTATGTATTGTCACTGTCTTCAAGAAACGACGAAAAACTCAACTATTTAGTCTCCACTTTCCTTCCTAATCTGCAATTGCCTCTCTGGCTCCACCGCTAACTGTACCCAAAAAAAAAAAAAACTTACATTACTAATGTTTTGCTTCTTACACTTTACACACCTGAAACTTGCCTACAGCACTTATTCATTGTGGCTCTTATAGTTGTGTAAATTGCTTCCATGTTCTCATTTGTAAGTCGCTTTGGATAAAAGCGTCTGCTAAATGACTAAATGTAAATGTATTGTAACTAATGACTAACGAAAATCCAACATAATTGTAATATAAACTCATGATTGTTAGTGCACTTAAAAAATTGGAAATGTTAACACATTTCAGACTGATTGATAGATTTAACAATTTATCACAAATAAATGGCTTGCTGAATTAGACTAACAAACATGTTATTGATGATAACACTCAAAGTTGTATTACGCTGTGTGTGTTTTAAACACTTTTAAATGTCACACATGACTGAGCATTGAACTCCATAAACACATGAAACAACACTTCATTTAAAAACTGTGCAGGTTTAAATAAAAATTTCACTGAAAACTCTAGCAATCACTTAAAATGCAGTTCAGTCGGCGCCATTGGCCTAGTGGTACTGCGTGTTAACATATAGCACCAATGTGCTCACGGCGATCCGAGTTTGATTCCCGGCTCGAGGTCCTTTGCTGATCCTTCCCCTCTCTCTGCTCCCAATGTATTCCTGTCTGAATTCTCTACTGTTCTGTCATAATAAAGGTGAAAAAACCCTAAAAATTATTATTAAAAAAATGTATATACAGTTGAAGTCAGAATTATTAGCCCCATTGAATTATTAGCTCCCCCTTTTTAATTTTCTCCCCAATTTCTGTTTAATGGAGAGATTTGTTCAGCACATTTCTTATCATAATAATTTTAATAACTCATTTCTAATAACTGAATTATTTTATCAACATGAAGGAATTGAGAGTAATTCAACATTTTACACTGTACTCTAAGCTTAAGTCTAAAAAGTGTCATGCGACTGAAAGTAGATTTCATTAAAATAATTTTGCTTCTTGTTCACACTAATTTAAAATGAGCTGAATCAACACAATTCTTAACATTTTTTATGTTCGATCCACTTAAATTTGTAAAAACAGAAGTAAAGTTAATTAATTTGTGTGAAACCCAGCATATTTACAGTGTAATATAAGCTTATTTTTTGTTACAAATTAACGTAGTATCAAAAATAAATGTCATATGAATGAACAAAGTAGTTTCTAGTAAAATATATTATAGTACACACTATTATTTTATTTAAAATGAGCTAAATCAACACAATTCTTGTGGTTTTTGGGGACAACTTCTTTTATTTTTGATCCCGTTAAATTTGTAAAAATAGTTAACTTAATGGATTTGTGTTGGAACAACATGAAGGAATTGTGAGTAATCCAACATTTTACACTGTAATGTAAACTTATTTTTGTCACAAATGAATGTAGAGTCTAAAATAAGTGTCATGCGACTGAAAGAAGTAGACTCCATTATAATAATTTTGCTTCTTGTTCGCACTACTTATTTAAAATGAGCTGAATCAACACAATTCTTAACTTTTTTTATGTTCGATCCACTTAAATTTGTAAAAACAGAAGTAAAGTTAATTAATTTGTGTGAAACCCAGCATATTTACACTGTAATTTAAGCTTATTTTTTGTTACAAATTAACGTTGCGTCAAAAATAAATGTCATATGAATGAACAAAGTAGTTACTACGGAACCCCGGAAGGGACGTAGTGGAGGAGAAAAAAAATGGGTGGGTGAAAAAAAAATAATGGGTGGGAGGAAAATATATATTTCTAAGTTTTTTGCGTTCTCTCGCAAAGTTTTGCGTTCCCTCGCAAAGATGTTTTGCGTTCTCTCGCAAAACTGTTTCTCCACAAACACTTCCTGTTCACTGCACTCACGTAAACCCTCCCGTTTTTGCTGAAATTCTCCCGTATTTTACCATTCTATCCCACTTTCTTTACATTACTGTGCGTATGCTACCTATGAACCAGTGAATGCATGTATAAGCGCTGACTGACAGACGCGCTTCGTACAATAAACTGATCCCAGATCAGCGTCTGTACGCGCCATTTACAGAGGAGCGGGTGTATGTTTAAACAGACACATACACTGAATAATATGAAGTTTCTAAAGTAATGGACTGCTTTCATTATAGATCTGTGCATTCTTACAGAGACACCTCTGTTATCAAACTAAACAAAACATGAGATTCATTTGCTGCTCACTTGTTTGATAACAGGTGTCACTTTAAATGGCGTGTACAGAAGCTGATCTGGGATCAGTTTATTGTATGGAGCGCGTCTGTCAGTCAGCGCTTAAACATGCATTCACTGGTTCAGAGGTTGCAAAGTGAAAGGCGACAATCAGCGCACAGTAATGTAAAGAAAGTGGGATAGAATGGTAAAATATGGGAGAATTTCAGCAAAAACGGGAGGGTTTACGTGAGTGCAGTGAACAGGAAGTGTTTGTGGAGAAACAGTTTTGCGAGATAACGCAAAACATCTTTGCGAGGGAACGCAAAACATCTTTGCGAGATAACGCAAAACATCTTTGCGAGGGAACGCAAAACTTTGCGAGAGAACGCAAAAAACTTAGAAATATTTTCCTCCCACCGATTTTTTTTCTTTCACCCATTATTTTTTTTTCACCCACCCATTTTTTTTTCTCCTCCACTACGTCCCTTCCGGGGTTCCGTAAGTTTCTATTAAAATATATCATAATATATTATATTATTTTATTTAAAATGAGCTAAATCAACACAATTCTTGTGGTTTTTGGGGACAACTTATTTTATTTTCGATCCAGTTAAATTTGTAAAATCAGTTAACTTAATGGATTTGTGTTGGAACAACATGAAGGAATTGTGAGTAATCCAACATTTTACACTGTAATTTTAGCTTATTTTTGTCACAAATTAATGTAGAATCAAAAATAAATGTCATGCGACTGAAAGAAGTAGACTCCATTAAAATAATTTTGCTCCTTGTTTAAACTACTTATTTAAAATGAGCTGAATCAACACAATTCCTGAGTTGTTTTTTTTTTTGACAACTTGCTTTATGTTTGATCTGCTTAAATTTGTAAAAATAATAATGTTAACCTAATGGATTTGTGTGGAACCCAGCATATTCACTGTGTAATTTAAGCTTATTTTTTGTTACAAATGAACATAGTCAAAAATAAATGTCATGTGACTGATATTTAAATATATTTTGCTCCTTGTTCAAACTACTTATTTAAAATGAGCTGAATCAACACAATTCCTGAGGTGTTTTTTTTTTGGGGGGGGGGACAACTTTGATCTGCTTAAATTTATAAAAACAATAATGTTAACCTGATGGATTTGTGTGGAACCCAGCATATTCACTGTGTAATTTAAGCTTATTTTTTGTTAAAAATGAATGCCGTGTAAAAAATAAATCTGAAAGAAGTGAATTACATAAAGGTTGCAGCAAGAAAAGCAGTGCCGTTGACAGGTTTCCAGTCGCGATACTGTAGATAAACTGCTGGATTGTCAGTCTCCAGTTTTCTCTGTCAGCTTTTAATCAGGTTACACTGTAGTCAATGAATTATTGAATGATTTGGAGCGTTGAATTGCGTCTTTATCATCATCTAAACCTGCAGAGACGGGTGAGATTCTGTCCACCGAGAGTAAATGTGTTGAGTTACGGTCACATGTTTTCCTGCCGTGAACTCTGACCTTGCATGTGTATTTGGCAATGAACTGACCTGAACTTGACTGCCTGCTTTTTCCTCCAGAGATCTGAGTATTTGTGCTTAATAAAATGCGACAGTATTCTTTTAACTTTATTATTAAAAGCTGCTCTGGTGAAATTGAGCATATCGTGATTAATGACCCGCTGGCGGCCTAGTTATCTAGTTACCTGCTGTCTTCTTCCTGCAAACATTTTCTTCTGTTAATTGGGTGAAAACACAACATTATGCAATGCTTGACAGATAGTCAGTGTACGCTCAAATGTCATCAAATTCTGAATTAATTTGTAAGTATCTTTTGATATATATACATCTCTTAGAACTTTTGCTATATAGTTATTAAATAAATGTTTTTTTATGTATTTAATTATGTGTTATAAGTATTTTTCTTTGATGCACACTGCAAAAAAGATACTCAAAATATTATTATAAATAACGATTACTAATGCATACTAGACAATTATTAAAGACAAAATTATTAATAACTTTTAAAAATTCTCAAGTGCTGTTTAAAATATAATAACTTATTTTTAATCTGTGCCATGATGACAATATGTAATTTTACTAGTTGTTTTGTAAGATGCTAGTATACAGCCTAAAGTGTTTAGAGGCGTAATTAAGTTAACTATTGGCAAGTTATGTTGATTATGTTGATTCAATCATTTGACAAGAGTGGTTTGTTCTGAAAACAATCGAGAAAATATTAAATTAAAATATTAAAGTGAAAAAAAAAATTTGACCTTAGCGGTTTTATAATAATAAAAATATATTCTTGCCAAACAAACTAGAATAAGAAAAATGTAATAGGAAATGTTGTGAAAGATATCCTTGCTAAAATAAATAAATATTGACCTTAGCTTTTTTTTAATGATAGAAAAATTATATTCCAGCCAAAAAATAATAATATAATAGAAAATACTGTGAAAGATATATTTGCACTATTTATGTTATTTGGAAAATATTTTAAAAATATTATTCAAAAAAATAAAAAAATTGTTTTCCAGCCAAAGAAAAAATATATAATAGAAAATACTTTGCAATAAAACGTATCTTTGCAATATAATTTGGAAAATCTTTTAAAAATTATAATGTCACAGGAGGGTGAATAATTTTGTAATAATTAACTGTGCGTGCTTAGATATGACTATAACAAAAAATAAATAAATAAATAAAAAATAGATAAATAAATATTGACCTTATTTGTTTCAGACAATGATAAAAAAAATTATATTCCAGCCAAAAAAATATACATATATTTTATATATATATATATATATATATATATATATATATATATACACACAAACACACAAACAAAAAAGAAAAATATAGTACTGTGAAAAATACCCCTGTGAAAAATATCCTTGCTAAAAATAATAAGTAAATAAATATTGACCTTAGCAGTTTTAAATAATAACAAAAAATGTTTTATATTACAGCCAAACAAAAAAGAATTAGAAAAATAAAAAAGGAAATACTGTGAAAATACCCTTGCATTTTCATTTGAAAAATATTTTTTTAAATTATAAAATTGTCACAGGAGGGCGAATAAATTTCTAATAATTAACTGTGCATGCTTAGCTATGACTATAACAAAACAAATAAATGAATAAATAAATAAAGTGTGTCTGTATGTACAGCAGATTATGTAGTCTATTGTTTGCGTCCATGTGAAAGTGGTCAGCGATGCATTTCTTCACGCCTGCTTAAATTATTGATAAGCGTGAGGCTTTAGTTGTGTGCTTGTAGACATTGTTTTGTCCAACAGTGAAGAGTCTTCAGCATCTAAACCCATCAAAGTCATTAGAAAAGAGCAGCTGAATTTGAGTATTTTCAACACAATCTCACGGCAATTCGTAACTTTTTCATTTAGTGGCTAATTCGTATGAATTCGTACGATCTAATTCGTACAATTTAGTACGATTTGCTCATCCCCCAATGACGGTTGGGGTTAGGGGTGGGGTCAGGTGCCACGCCTCCTTTTTAAAATCGTACCATTTCGTACGACTGAACTCGTACAAATTCGTACGAATTAGCCACTAAACTGGCAAAACGTAAAATACTTACGTTTTCTCGTGAGATCAGGCTGTTATTTTGGAGGCAGCAGAGTTCAAAGGAGTTTCTTTTGCACTCCCTGGCAACTTTTGATTGTTCAAAATCCCCTTAAGTTTGATGTTAATTATATAAAAAATTTAATTAATTACAGAATTAAATTAGAATTTTCTAACTTTTGTTTTTATAAAGGAAATACATATAGGACCAACATAACATCTCTGACAGAAGCAGACTTGGGGCCCTATCATACACCCGGCGCAATCGGTGGTGTTTGGGGCGATTTGATGCTATTTTCAGACCAATGCAACCCTTTGGAGACGTCTGCATCACCATATGAGGCATAAGAACAGGTCGTGTGTTTGGATATAACCACACTTTGTTATTAGTGTTCATTTATTAGTTTGCTGAAAATTAAAACTGAATTTAGAAATAGTTTTGACACAAATCTTTGCGCTTAAACTAAATTAAATATGTTGGCTAATGGATGTAGTCAGTGGAGTCGTTCTTTATCCGCGCGCTGAAGATGATCTGTTTAACTGTTTTCTCGCTAGTGAAGCGTTCAGTTTTTCCCACATACAAAGTCCGCCTTGTAATAGCAAATACAACATGGCTGCGACTCAACTGACCCTTAAAGGGAATGATAGACGAGACTTTGATTAGTTTAATGCACGTTATTCTCAAAACACACCCATAACCCTTTAAGAAAAAAAAGCAAAACCCTGTTAGACCATGCGCTGTGGCGCAGAGCATATTTATCCGTCCTTAATATAGCAAAAGTGAATGATTAATGCTTTTGCACCATGCACTTTAGACTATGTGCTTAGATCATTAAAATAGGGCCCTTAGATCTTAAATATGCTTTGTACTTTCCTCCCTTTAACAGCAATACAATTGTATTCAAATTACTTTTATAATTACTAGTCTGAACAGTAATTGAACTACTGCACTCAATAAGTACTCCATACAAGTATCTCTGTAAATCTAAATTCGGACAATAGAAACTCTTTCAATCCTTTAAATTTGAGTCAAAGCAGGAGCTTTTAGATTTATTAAAAATGAAATACTTAAGAAAAGGTAAACATTATGTGTACTGAAACATAAAACGTTACAAAGTCATGACACAATATTTTATACGTGCCATATATTGGCGTCAATTAGTTACTGGATTTATTTTCTTGGTAAATGTCTTATAATCCTCTTGATAAAAATCTTTTTTTTTTTTGTCATTTTGCAATTGGGAGTGTGACTTACACAGGCGAGTGGGCTTGACAAACCACCTGTAGAAAGAACTCTCTTTCATTTCTCTGACACTTTGACCCACATTTGCACAAGACGCTTTATTAAAATCACTCCATATCTCTATAAAAGGCGAGGCAGTGGCGCAGTAGGTAGTGCTGTCGCCTCACAGCAAGAAGGTTGCTGGTTCGAACCTCGGCTCAGTTGGCGTTTCTGTGTGGAGTTTGCATGTTCTCCCTGCCTTTGCATGTGTTTCCTCCAGGTGCTCCGGTTTCCCCCACAGTCCAAACACATGCGGTACAGGTGAATTGGGTAGGCTAAATTGTCCGTAGTGTATGAGTGTGTGTGTGAATGTGAGTGTGGATGTTTCCCAGAGATGGGTTTCGGCTGCAAGTGCATCCGCTACGTAAAAACTTGCTGGATAAGTTGGCGGTTTATTCCGCTGTGGCGACCCCTGATTAATAAAGGGACTAAGCCGACAAGAAAATGAATGTATAATTGAATGAATGACAGTGTGCCTCACACAGGTGAGGGGGTTTGACAAACCACCTGTAAAAACATCTCTCTCCAAAAAAAAAAAAAAAAACAACCCTGTTTAATACAGCAGTTAATTCTCTGAGCACTAACAGTTCCTCTGTATAATCAGCACTTGTGTGTGTTAAATCGCTGAATGCCTCAATTGTAAGTAGCATTAGCATCTAAGCTAAATGTAAATGTAACTTTCTTTTAAAATAGACTAATTCTGCTAAATATATTTGTTTAATAAAATAATACAATGAATCTGCTTCTCTGAATTGATTTGTTTGTTTCCTCTAAATCTGAATTGTTGAATTTCTGTGCAAGCAGCTGTAATTAGATGACCAAAAAACTGTTGTGCTCCCTTACTACCTTTTATTAGTGGAAAAGTAATTTAATTACAGTAATTAAGCTACTTTGTAATTAATTACACCCAACACCGAACTCAAGGCATGCCCTAATTAACCATCTCGACATTGGGTCATGCCCATGTCATTTTACAAAGTCCTCGTAAACCACATAAACCAGCACACGCACACACACACACACACACACACACACACATCTCTCTCTCTCTCTCTCTCTCTCTCTCTCTCTCTCTCTCTCTCTCTCACACACACACACACACACACACACACACACTATATCTCATTGTGTTCTATATGAACATCATCACAGACGTAGCTCCTAAACATAAGTGTGTGTGTTAGTCTGAGACTCCATTTCTTGTTTACAGAATTAAAGTTAAATGTGACCAAGCGTTCCTCGTGGGACATTCAGAGATGTCCTCATTTGGACACACGATTCATAAGTAAATGCAGAACGTTTCTTTTGGTCTTCAGGCTTTGAATACATGTGTTGTTGACAGAACCTTTCATTTTCACTGTGGCACATGACAAAAATGAACAGAAGTAGAGCCAAAATCTCAAATCTGTCCTGTGGTGTGACTGTCTCAAGCACACTTCGATCAATAAAATCATTAATATTATTAGTACAATCATTAATAAATATCTCAGGAATATTTTGCATTATATTAAGTGCTTATTTTTTTAAATGGCAATTATTTTATCTTCAGTCATACAGTACATATATGTAGGCACTAGATGCGTTTCGTCACTGAAAACCATGCCATCTGGTGTGACACTACAGTATATGCTCATTTTAAATCAGGCAATTCAATGTAAACTATTAATTAGTTGCAGATCATGTGACTGGAGCCCCCTGTGACCTGCACATATACATTTATTGTCCCAGAATTGTTCACATATTACTATACCCAGGGTGCGGATTACAGGGAGATATATGGGGGCGATTGACTCCCCCAATTACTTGATCCCCCCATGAAGGGCGTCAAAACAACACAAATGAGGGGTCAGCCCTCAAAATAGTGAGAAATAGTTTGCTCTGATCTGCATCTTAAATAATAATATTAATAATTAAAATAATCGATCATTTAAATATACATCTGACCACCCCTATAACGGTTCATACCATTGTGAATGCATAATCACGCCAATCAGCCTGTGCGAGATAAAATGAATTCAACAGTATAAAATCAGCTAATCTAGAGATCCGATCGACATATAAGTGTTCAAAATCACTTTTCCTGTACAATAGGTGTTTGTTTTTACATGTAGTATAAAAGTAACGTCAAATTAGCTGCATAGTCTGTATAGTTTAACCAGAGATCTTTGAAATAGCAAATCAGTGGAGACTGTAGGTCAGAATACACTAAATATCCCTCAAAACGCTGAAAACTTCAATAGGTGTATTAGTAGAATAGATATAATTTAAATAAATACATACATTTTATTTACTGTAATATACAAACTACCGTTATACCGAACCCCCCCCCAAGCCTATTGCCTATTGTCAATGTGTAATTTGCACACTCACTAAACCCATTGTTTGGATCACTTGTACACTGTAAAAAATGCACTGTAAAATCCACACCATCGATTTGTGTTGGGACAACATGAAGGAATTAAGTTAACCTAATACAGTAGTTTTTACTAATTTAAGTGGATTGAACATAAAACTATTAAGTTGCCCCCCAAAAAACTCAAGAACAACTCGCTTCAAATAAGTAGTTTGAACAAACAGAGAGAGTAAATGTGTGTGTGTGTGTGTGTGTTTGAGCTGCTACTGTAGGATGTGTCACTATTGGAGAATTTGACTGTTATAAATAATAAAAGTTGGAATTTACAAGCTCATTCTGTCCATTACATTATTAAAATGAAATATAAAGTGATGTTTCCTTTGGCCAGATTGCAGCAGAAAGTCTCTGCGATTCTTACAGCACACACACACACACACTTAGTATGCATAACTTTGTGCTCAATATCAGGTCATTATAATCAGGTCAGTAAACGATGTTCTAGTGAAGTTCAGTGACTGATTATTCCAGACACACATTCAAACATTTACGCATTGGGAGATTAATTCGGTCTTAATTAATTCATTTTGATTATTTTGTGTCTATATTACATGCTATAATGTTAGCTTTTTACAGCTATATGATTTATTTCATTATCTTCGACCACAAAGACTGTAATAAGAGTCAGTTTGTTTAAAATTGAGATTGCATAAATAAGATGAAAACTGAAACACAACTATTTAAAAATCTGCAAGAAAATCGAAATACTGAGCAAATCACCTAATGCACTTTAAAAGTTGTCCAAATCACATAATATATACTGTAATTATACCTTATGTAAAATCACCTAATATATCTTAAAAACTGTCCAAATAATATAATATATAATTTACCTAATATAAAAATCACTTAATATACCTTAAACGTTGTTCCAATCACCTAATATACCTAATATATACTGTGATATACCTAATTTTAAATCACCTAATATAGCATAAAATTTGTCCAATTCACCAAATATATAATATACCTAATATAATATCACCTAATATACCCTTAAAGTTGTCCAAATCACCTAATATACCTACTATATACTGCAATTTGCCTAATATGAAATCACCTAATGTACCTTAAAAGTTGTCCAAATCACCTAATATATACTGTTATATACCTTATGTAAAATCACCTAATATGCTTTATAAGTTGTCTAAATCATATACACTGAAAAAAATTATTCAAAGATGATTCCTTGGATTTACTCAATTTCTTTTATGTTAAGAGGTTGTAAACAATTTATTTGGGCTGAATTTAAACAAACAAATTAAGTTGAACATTTCTAAACTTAATTTGTTTGTTTAAATTCAACACAAACAAATTGTTTGCAACAGTTCTGCATGCAACACTCGTTTCAGTGTAATATATGTAATATACCTTATATAAAATCACCTAATATCCCTTACAAGTTGTCCAAATCACTTAATATAATATGCCAAATATTAATAATTACCTATATACCTTAACAGTTGTCCAAGTCACCTAATATACCTAATATGTAATATACAAATCCCCTAATATACCTTAAAATTTGTCCAAATCACCTAATATACTTAATTTTAAATCACTTAATATCCCATAAAAATTGTCCAATTCACCAAATATATAATATACCTAATATAAAATCACCTAATATACCCTTAAAGTTGTCCAAATCACCTAATATACCTAATATATACTGTAATATGCCTAATATATACTGTAATATGCCTAATATAAAATCAACATATATACCTTAAATGGTGTCCAAATCACTTAATATAATATGCCAAATAATAAAAATTTCCTATATACCTTAACAGTTGTCCAAGTCACCTCATATACCTAATATATAATATACAAATCACCTAATATACCTTAAAAGTTGTCCAAATCACCTAATATACCTAATATATAATATACAAATCACCTAATATACCTTAAAAGGTGTCCAAATCACTTAATATAATATGCCAAATACTAAAAACTACCTATATGCCTTAACAGTTGTCCAAGTCACCTAATATATTTAATATATAATATACAAGTCACCTAATATACCCTAAAAGGTCCTATCAATAAAGTTTTTTGCAATGTTTAATGTACATTACTACTTAAAATATAAGCTTTGATATATTTACAGTAGTAACTTTACAAAGTACCTTCAGGGAATGTGATCTTTACTTAATAATTCAAATATTTTTAGCATCAAAGAAACATTGATAACACTTTATAATAAGGTTGCATTAGTTAATGCATTTACTAATACGAACAAACATTAAACGACTAATAAAACAACACATTTATTACAGTATTTGTTTGTGTTAGTTCACATTAGTAATGGAAATACAGTTGTTCGTTCATGTTAACTCACAGCGCATAACTAATGTTAACAAACATGAATCTGGACACTAATAATGCATTTGTTAATGTTGAATTGTGATTAATAAATGCTGTATAAGTATTGTTGATATTACTTCATGTTAGTAAATGCATTAACTAATAAAAAATCAGTGATTCTGACCAATTACATCTATTTTTCGCTTCTGTGCTTTATTTAAAAACAGTAAATGAACTGATGATAATTAGCATCCTTAGTTTGCATCAGTTTTTAATGTTACTCTTAGTATTATTTGTATGCCTCGGTGTGTTTGATGCAGTACTAAACTCATAGACCCCAGCTGCTGTGCACTCGCTGCGTTTAACCCCTTACCAACTTTCCCCCATTATTTTTAGAGCGCTCTTTTTAATTGGCATTGACAGCAGTGATGTAACAAGTGATGTAATATGATTGAGAACAGCGACACATCACAAAACAATGCTGAAGTTTTACAGGGATGTTGCTTACCTTGCGTTTTGTAAGGGGTCCTCGCCCTGTGTGTGTGTAAGTGTGTGTGGCAATGTGGTTGCGTTATCCAAACTGGAGCATTTGATGAGAGCTTGTGCAGCTCGTGATGGAGATCCAGAGCTCTGCCATGGCTTTCTCACACACACACATCGTCCATGTCAGAGTCATATCCCGTCTTCTGCTGCCTTTTTCACTCGTGCCATTTTGGAAAAGCTGATATATTCCAGACCGAACGCTCAAGTTGACTCAAGTCTCTTGAGTTTGGAGAAGTCCTGCAGTCCTGATGGAGAAAACACTCTTGTCCTCTTTTTCTCACACACACACTCACAAACACACACACACACACTTGGCTCTTCTTTTCTTTTCTAATAGCAGAGTTGTGTTAATGCACCTGCTCACTTCATCTCCATCAGATCTATCAGTACTGCACTTTTCTCATTTCTCTGTGTGTGTCTGTCGCTCTCGCTCCCTCTCTCTCTCTCTCTCTCTCTCGCTCTGTTTCTCCCTCCCACGGCACAAGCTTTCCAGCTTTTTGTCACTTGATGCTCTGCTGTGGTCATAAGCGCGCGCACACACACACACACATTCAAACACAAACAGAAAACCTCACTAACTTTCTCCGTGTTCCTCTATGAAAAGGTTTTTTTATTTGCTTGTGTGTGTGTGTGTGTGTGTGTGTGTGTGTGTGTGTGTGTGTGTGTGTGTGTGTGTGTGTGTGTGTGTGAATGTAGTTTCATTCAGTGTCTGATCTTTTCCCAAAGCACTCGTGACAGTTTGATGACTTTGAGCACTTTCTTTTCATTACTCATTACTGAAATGCATTTGCATAATTTATAATAAACATTTATGCATTTAAATAATGAACTCTACTTACAGTAACAATTGTTTATAAATATATCAATGTTTTTATTTTTTTTTTTCTAGTATTTTAATGCAAACCCAGGCTCATTCTGAATATGTACCCCTATATACATTTCTGGAGAGCGCCAAATATGCCCCAGGAGCTACATTTTATTTTATTTTTGGAGTTTTTGTTTGTAAATCCACCAGAGACCGCTGTGTATGCTTTTTCAGATCTCAAATTTTTCTCGCGAGTGCCATTCACACCTGCTGTTCTCATGTAAATCCACCAGAGGCTGCTGACTTAAGGCTGATTTATACTTCTGCGTCAAACGCCGCCGTATGCTACGGCGCTGACGCATAGCCCTTCGCCGTGGCCGTCGGCGTCGCTGACGTGCACCTCTCAAAAAATGTAACTACACGTCGCAACGTCGCGTAGCGCAAGCTCTGTGATTGGTCGACTTGGTAGCGCTGACGAGTCTGGGTGGGACCGAGAGCCGCGCGAATGGTGCGAGCCTGATGGAGCAATTGTTTACAAGTGTGGAGTCCCGTGAAGGAGCTCCGGATGGAAAGTTTTGTTTTGTGTTTACCTCATAGTTAAAGTTGTTGCACGTCCGCCGGTTGCTGCCTCAAAATGAGCGAGTTTAAGCCACTTGTACATCCCAGGAAGTGTTCAGGAAAAGCAAAACAGCAGCGAAGAAACTCGACACAGAGGAACATTTACACCTCACTGCCAACTAGCGTTTCGGAAGTGTTAATGCAGACCAACAGAGACAGCACCGTTGGTTATGCCGGTCACTTGACGCAGAAGTATAAACCAGGCTTTACTGACTGACTCACCAACCAACACCCCCACCCTCCATCTTCCTTAAACCCAACCAATAGTATTTAAAAAAGCACTGACTGACCAGTGCCGACCACCTCCCCTAAACCCAATCGCATTGTTTTGAAAAGCAATCAAGAAAAAGAAAAGCCACCGCCTGGTTTTTACCATGTTTTCTGATTTTACCACATTCTCACTCTGTTATTTCCTTGTTTATTTATTTATTTTTTTGGGTTTCTGTTTTTGTCTGACCTGCTTTCTGGAACCATTCTTCACCAGACTTGAACCCTGTTGTCACAGTCGACTCTGGATCTCAAGTCTGCCGACGTACCTGTTGAGCTAACTGGATAAACTGGTAACCCTGGGAAAGCTGTCATGTAGTGGTTAGAAATATGCTCTATAATCAGTCATCAGCTAAAGGCGAACTCTTGAAACCTCTTGAAAAAACAGCAACAACTGAAGGTTTTGAAGGAGAAGCTGTAATGTGGAAATAAATGTTGGTGTACCGCCCTGCCATGGAAGAATGTAGCGGAAACCCATGCAAAATAATAACGTATACAGCTGTATTTGTTTTTCATGACATTATCCAATCGTGTTTGGTTAAAATGTTGTGGCTGTAATTTTCAATGGGTTATTTGATCTTCTCTGATCTGGTTTGGAGATATGGACAGGCTTTCTGTTGGATTGTTTTACACTTGATTTATGTTACAACACTTTCCTCAAAGCACACACACACACACACAGGATTTGAAGACTCGTTCATGTTTGGAACACACACACACACACACACACACACACACACACACACACACACACACACACACACACACACACACACACACACACACACACACACACACACACACACACACACACACACACACACACTCTTGTTGTTGATCACAAGACGATCTGTAAGTGCATGAGCATTAGTAATAAAGCTGTCTTTCTTCTAGTGTGTGTTGTGCAGTGTTTGTGGCAGTGAAAGTGTTTGTTGTGGAAGCAGTAATTTTAGCTCTGAAGCTTCAATACCGACCAAAACCATCAGCACTTCTGTTTTTACCCACCAAACTGTGAAGATGTCACTTTTCATTAAAACTGTTGTCAGACTGTGTGTGTGTGTGTGTGTGTCCGGCAGGCAGGTTCTGAGAAGTCTCCATGGTGATTGGCACTCCATCAGCGCTTTGAAGCGTTTTTTAGGTGTTTCCTGGAGAGAGTCAGGGTCTCCATGGTGATCTCCAGCTCAGCTTCAAGCAGCATCACGCCGTCCAAAAACCAAAGGCATGGACAGAAAAAGGGAACAGAGATGGAAATGTGGAGCACTGGTGGGTTAAAGCAGAGCATCACACACACACACACATACACTAACACACACCTGTTGAGGAGCTCTCACATTGTCGATTTCCTACATGTCAAGTGCAGCTAGAGCTTTCTATATTGTAAGAAATACACATAAACAACACTCACTGGCCACTTTATTAGGTACACCTTACTAGTACCGGGTTGGACCCCCTTTTGCCTTCAGAACTGCCTTAATTATTCATGGCAGAGATTCAACAAGCTACTGGAAATATTGCTCAGAGATTTTCCTCCATATTGACATGATAGCATCACGCAGTTGCTGCAGATTTGTCGGCTGCACATCCATGATGCAAATCTCCTATTCAACCACATGCCAAAGGTGCTCTATTGCATTGAGTTCTGGTGACTGTGGAGGCCATTTGAGTACAGTGAACTCATCGTCATGTTCAAGAAACCAGTCTGAGATGATTCACGCTTTATGACATGGTGTTATCCTGCTGGAAGCAGCCATCAGAAGATGGACACACTGTGGTCATAAATGGATGGACATGGTCAGCAGCAATACTCAGGTAGGCTGGGGTGTTGACACGATGCTCAATTGGTACTAATGGACACAAAGTTTGCCACAAAAATCTCCCCTACACCATTACACCACCACCACCAGCTTGAACCGTTTGACACAAGGCAGGATGGATCCATGCTTTCATGCTGTTAATGCTAAATTCTGACCCGACCATCTGAATGTGTCAGCAGAAATGGAGACTCATCAGAGCAGGCAACGTTTCCCCAATCTCCTATCTCCAGTTTTGGTGAGCCTGTGTGAATTGTAGCCTCAGTTTCCTGTTCTTAGCGGACAGGAGTGGCACCCGGTGTGATCTTCTGCTGTTGTAGCCCATCCGCCTTAAAGGGCCACGAAACCCCTCTGTCATGGAGTTTTCATGTTCTGCCCGTGTTGGCGTGGGTTTCCTCCGGGTGCTGCGGTTTTCCCCAAAGTCCAAACACATGCGCTATAGGGCAGGGGTTCTCAACTGGTTTGGCCATGGGACCCACATTTTGACATGGTCATCAAGCCGTGACCCAAATTTTTAGGAACTACAATTTTTGAAATTATAATTAATTTGTTTTTATTTGTTAACATAAACAAGTAATGACAAATAAACCATAAGGCATTCACAGAGACTTACAAATAAACTATATTTTATCTCTGTCATTTATTAAAATGTGTCAAATTATAGAAATATTACAAAGTAAAAACGACAAATACTGTAAACAGTGGTTAGGGTAAGGAAAGGTTCAGCTACCATGAACTAAACTAGTCTGTTAATAAAACATGTCGTCTGGTTTCTAAACGTCGTTTTAGTTTAGAAGGTTACGTGCTCTCTCGTGGGAGCACATCACTACATATGACACACTGAGGTTTTAAGTCTTTTTTTTTTTGTCGTCAATATAAAAATCCATACTTTACATATTCGGGGTCGTACTTGCTCTTCGACATATTTGTTGCTATAATTAAATAAAATTTCACATGTCAGACGGTAGGGTTGTCATGCACGCATTTCAAAATAAAAGTCAAAATAAGTTAAAAATTAAACTTTTGTTGCTTTTTTTGACCACACAGTGAAAATGTTCCCGCAACCCACTTTTGGGTCGCGACCCACCAGTTGAGAAACACTGCTATAGGGGAATTGGGTAAGCTAAATTGTCCATAGTGTGTGAATTAGGGTGTATGGGTGTTTCCCAGTGTTGGGTTGCAGCTGTAAGGGCATCCACTGCGTAAAAAAACATATGATGGATAAGTTGGCGGTTCATTCCACTGTGGCGTCCCCTGATTAATAAAGGGACTAAGCCGACAAGAAAATGAATGAATGAATAGTAATGATGGGCGAAGCAGTTGCGCAGTAGGTAGTGCTGTCGCCTCACAGCAAGAAGGTCGCTGGTTCGAGCCTCGGCTCAGTTGGCGTTTCTGTGTGCAGTTTGCATGTTCTCCCTGCGTTCGCGTGGGTTTCCTCCGGGTGCTCCAGTTTCCCCCACAGTCCAAACACATGCGGTACAGGTGAATTGGGTAGGCTAAATTGGCGGTTCATTCCGCTGTGGCGACCCCGGATTAATGAAGGGACTAAGCTGACAAGAAGATGAATGAATGAATAATAGTGATAGTTACTAAGCAGCTCCGGGTTTACTCAGCATCCCTCGTCTCTGACTCTTCAGCTGTATTTGCTTCTAGGCATGAAAAAATAGAAGATTCTTGTCCTCCCACATGGAGACTATTGTTCTCTCTCTCTCTCTCTGCTCTATTTCAGTTCTAGTCTTTCTTTGAGCCAGTCCTCATCATTTCTCTTCTCTTTCATAATAAGTGTTTTCTGTTTATTATCCACTTTCTCTCTTCACACCTTCACATGTTGTTGTTCTTTTTGCGCTGTGCGTTTGTAGGCATGCTTTTGTTCTGGGACGCACTGAACATTCAGTGACTAAGTGTGACCGTGTGTAAGTCTGTTTGCCCAGCAGAATATTTTACTGCTCAGATGTTGCTCTTTTTTTCAGAGCGTCACACGTAAGAAATTTATTCTGGTGGAAATCCACACTGTAGGTCACTGCAACCTGACTGATGTACCACAGGTGAGGACGAATCACACCTGTGTGATTGCTGAAGAATTTATGAAGTTTCATTTATAATTTCATTTTCTTTTCGGCTTAGTCCCCTTGTTATTCAGGGGTCACTTATTCAGCATATGTTTTACACGGCGGATGCACTTCCAGCTGCAACCCAACACTAGGCAACACCCACACTCATACATTTTGGCTAATTTAGCTTATTTAATTCCCCTATAGCGCATGTGGAAACCGGAGCACCCAGAGGAAACCCACGCCAACATGGGGAGAACATGCAAACTCCACACAGATACGCCAACAGCCCCATTCTGGACTTGAACCAGCGACCTTCTTGCTGTGAGGTGACAGGGTTAACCTCTAATTAACCTAACTGATTAATTAATTATAGTAAATAAATAAACATTATGTCTAATATATACAGTGCTAGTGCGTCACGGTGGCGCAGTAGGTAGCACGTTGGCCTCACAGCAAGAAGGTCGCTGGTTTGAGCCTCGGCTGGATACCAAATTCATCATACTGTGAAAATTTCCTTGCTCTGTTAAACATCATTTGGGAAATATTTAAAAAAGAAAATATAAAAGGGAGGCTAATAAGTCTGACTTCAACTGTATATATATATATAAACACATTAATTTATTTTTGTATCTATTTTATTCCCCCAGTCTCATGCATTCATCATTTGATTTAGTTTGGTGTTTTTCCCTCCTCTTTCAGTGTTCCTCTTCAGTGAATTGAGCGTCAGACTGAGCCGGGTTAAACAGAGAGACGGGTTGGGTTAAAGTTGACGTTGAGGCGAGTCTGTGGAGAGATGGAGAGATGGAGACGGCAGAAGCGAGGACAGAGGTGACAGCAGTGCGGATCTAATAGCCGATAGTTTTTCACACCCGCGGAGTCGTAATGACAGACAGAGCTCAGCGCTAAACACCCTGTGACTGACTGAGACCCACACCAACACACACTCGCATCTTACAGCTTAGAGACTGCACACACAAACAGACACTCTCATATTTTAACACACTATATACACACTGCCTGACAAAAGTCTTGTGGCCTGTCCGAGTTTTAGGAACAGCAAATAATAACTTGACTTCTAGTTGATTATTTGTAGCTCAGGATATGCCCTGGTCCCGGATATGGACACCTTGGGATCATCTCATCGCTGGTCTTAGATTGAATCAGTGACTCGGCATAATCTGAGGACCTCGGGATGAGTATCCCCAGGTGGAAATGGAGAATTAAGAGAATATTTAGCGTAGCTGCTGTTCATAGTGTATATAAACAAGATGCAGAAGCCTGTGTGGAACCCGCTAGGTGATGCATTGAGTGTATGCTTTACTAAACAGATAGGTCTTTAATCTAGTTTTGAACTAAAAGAGTGTGTCTGAGCCTCTGATGTTATTAGGAAGGCATATTCCAGAGTGTAGGAGCCATAAAGGAGAAGGCTCGACCTCCTTTACTCGACTCTTCTGTTCCAGGTACTGCTAGAAGCCCTGAGTTTTGAGATCTTAAAGAGCGAGTTGGATTGTAGCGAGACAGAAAAACAGATTGACTGCATCAAAACTGTGTTCATATTGCGCAATGACAAGAAATAATATAGCTCACGCCACCAAACACATAAAAACGAAAGTAACGACCATGGTTTAAAACATGTAAGAAGTAGAAAGTACAGATATTTGTGTAAAAATGTAAGAAGTAAAAATCTACTTAAATACAGTAGCAAAGAAATTACTTCGTTACTTCCCATCTCTGTAAACAGGAAATAATGAAGTAGTGACTGCAGGTTGAAGGACAGTAGTGGAGTAAAAGTACCGATACTGCACTAAAAGATCTACTCAAGGGAAAGTAAGAGTACACATTATTAAGACTTCTTAGTAAATTACAATTCCTGAGAAAAACTGATTGATAACAGTCATTCGAGAATTTGTAGTTTGTTACTTTACACCATGGCTGGTAACTGTACTAAACGTAATATGTACAGTATATCCATTATAAATCCAGTTCTCCGTATCAACACACACACACACACACACACACACAGTCTCTCGGGTCAGTGTGAGAGTGTTTGAGTGTCGTGCCACTTTCTCCGCTGGTGAGATGTGATGTGCTTTGACGGCTCCTGGGGGCGGATCTTCCCTCTGATTGGTCGTTTCTCAGCGGGTTTCTCTACGAGTGTGCCAGACGCAGAGGATCATGGGTAGATCTGGCCGAGAGAATGTCCTCTTGCTCTCTTTTTTTCCCACCTGTTTGTCCCGTAATGCATTCTTGGCTGTGAACTTCTTCGGCTTTTGATCGTAGTCTGCTAATTTTATCCTCCTTAACATTTAGTGCCTCTCACATTTAAGTGTGTGTGTGTGTGTGTGTGTGTGTGTGTATGTTGAAGAGATAAAAGGAGAGGGAGTGATATGTGTCTGTTTGAGCTGTGATATTATGTATGTATGTGTGTGTGTGCGTGTGTGTGTGTGTGTGTGTGTGGACGAGATATAATGAGAGGGTGATGTGTGTCTGCTTGGGCTGTGATTTTGTGTGTGTATGTGCATGTGTGTGTGTGTGTGTGTGTTTGTGAGCGTGTGACTGGTGCTATTTGTAGCTAGTTAGACTCTCAGGGAGTTAAATCCATCTGCCAGCAAACCCAGTTTAGTCCAGAACATACACACACACACGCACACACACACACACTCAAAGTGATCTGTTCCTGTCTGCATTATTTTAGGACTTCATGAGTTCTGTCAGAAACTGCTGATGTAAAGGTTGCATTAAAATATGGTTTTGATGAAAAAATGTAGTGTTGCAGCTGGAAGGGCATCTGCTGTGTAAAACTTATGCTGGAATAGTTGGCAGTTCATTCTGCTGTAGCGACCCCTGATGGAAAATGAATGAATGAATGCAGTTTTGAAAGTATTATTATCTTTATATGCTGTAAGTTTAGCTGTAAATGACTGATGGCTTCAATACAAAGGACTGAAGAAATTATATATACCATTACATAACATACTTCATGCTAATTTGTCACATTGTTTTTGTTTATAGCCTATAAAGTTTATACACTTCTTTGCCATTTTTATTTTAGAACTTGAAAGGGCGGAATGGTGGCTCAGTAGTTATGACTGTCGCCTTACAGCAACAAGGTTGCTGGTTCGAGCCTCGGCTGGGTCAGTTGGCATTTTTGTATGGAGTTTGCATGTTCTCCCCTTGTTCGCGTGGGTTTCCTTCGGGTGCTCATGTTTCCTCCACAGTCCAAACACATGCGCTATAGAGGGATTTGATGAGCTAAATTGGTTATAGTGTATGGGCCCTATCACACACCAGGCACAATAAGGTGCAAGACGTGTTTGGTGCGATGTCTTGTTTGGTGCAATTTTAACGCTCATAAACAATCATAAAGCCCTCGCGCTGCAGGAATTAGGAGTTTTGTTGAAGGTGCAGCTGTCATGCAGTGAGGGGTTTGTGTCTTTAAAGGGCCATGGAACCCCCTTGTTTCAACAGGGTGTTTTCACACCTCTACTTTGGAAAAAGTCAGAAAAGTGGGCGTGTCCAGCTCTGTTTAGGGGGGAGTGTCGGAGGAAGAAAAGTGGGAGGGTGTGGGAGTGTCTATTTGGGCACGCGCGAGTTTCAGAGTCAAAACACACACACACACACGAGAGAAAGTGATGGTGTTTACATGAACATCTGTTGTCGAATTATTTGCCAAATTATTAAATGGTGGACTTTAACTGCAGTTTGGCTCTTTCATTCAGGGAATTCATTTATCTCCCTCGCGACAAACGAGATATTTGATTCGAGGAGCTGCTCTAAGCGTGTGTTTTTCATGCAATGTTTGATACCGCACGGCGAATGAGAGAAAAAAAAACTCAGCATTTCCAGGAAACTTAGATGCACACGGCAGGTAGTGTCAGAAAGCCGCGTGTGTTATTCCGGTCACAAAAAAAAAGTTTGGTTGTGGTGCTAACATGTTTACACTCGGAGCAATAGTTAACTTAGTTCGATACGAACAAACTGAATAAACAAAGAGCACTGGTCGCTCACTTACCAAATCTGTAGAGACAGGACAATCACCAGCAACTAGAGCCGCGTCTTTATTAAGAGAAGACTACAAACGAATCCGGATCTCAGCGTTTGCAGATGAGAACAGCTCTCAGGTAAACAATAATCCTCCTTAGACACGCAAGTTATTGTTGTCGAGCGTCGCGTACACTGTTAATCCACACGTGACTCCAGCTGAGCTCTCACAGAGAGAAAACGAAACTTAACTGCAGCAAACTATAAAAGCAACACTTCATGCTTGTTTTGCCAACACAACGTGGCGTCTCTGCCGTCTAAACACTGACAGTAATGAATATTAATGAAGTTGCACAGTAGAGCGCGCTGATTGGTTTGAACCAAGCTTTACTCATGCATTAATGCAGCACACTGTAACACGTAATAAGACGCACTCTAGCACAGACGTCCAGTCTGCACGCTGGAATACACGCTATTATGTCATGACCGTGACGCAGCTTCAAAAATTAGTTTCAAACCGGAAGAACGAATTGGCTTGAAATAACGCAAAAACAACCAATTTACTCTTTTTAGTGAAATATAGGTGTCCTAATAGTGTTTATAGCAGTGTGGGACACATATACGACTGTCAACAGCTCAAACACATGTGTTTTGGTGTTTCGTGACCCTTTAAATAATCA
Organism: Danio rerio; assembly: GCF_052040795.2. Taxonomy (NCBI): domain Eukaryota; kingdom Metazoa; phylum Chordata; class Actinopteri; order Cypriniformes; family Danionidae; genus Danio; species Danio rerio. The sequence goes on from NC_141044.1 coordinate 42,288,774, forward strand.
ACAAGAGTTTGCGTTCACTGTACAGTAAGATTGATTAATAAATCCATATGAAACAGACCCTTAAAAGTCACGTCTCGTCTTCAGTTTCGGGCTCTGACACGATTTGCACTCACACTACAAGCGTACCACGTCAAAGCCCAAGTGAACTGTGCTCTGGCACACCTCTTCCAACCGGGCCAGAGCACTCACACTTCTCAAACGATCCGGGAAACAGGCCTGGGCATGGTTCGGATAGCATAGTGTGAGTAGGCTCTTAGACCATGCGCCGAGGCACAGATCGTGTTTATCTATCTTTAAAATAGCAAAAGTGCATTCGAACACGCTTGTGCATTATGAGCTTTAGACTTTGCACCTAGATTGTTAAAAAGAGCCCATTGAAGGTGTGTATGAATGAGTGTGTATGGGTGTTTTCCAGTACTGTGTTGCAGCTGGAAGGGCATCTGCTGGTTAAAGCATATTCTGAAATAGCTGGCGTTTCGTTCCACTGTGGCGACCCCAATAAATGAGGGGCTAAGCTGAAGGAAAATGCATGAGTGGATGACACAATAGAATAGACGTATTATTTAGTGTGTACCTCACCTGTATGTGAGCATTTCGATTGGGAATGATGTGAGAGTGGGACCAGTCAGGAGTTATAGTGAGTTGACTCTTCATTTAGAGTGGTGTGAATGGACCATCGGCATGAGATGCAGATTAAACGCAGCAGGTCTTGGCAGTGTGTGTGTGTGTGTTTGGTAAATAGGTTGGTCAGGCATATGCCGACTGGCTGAAGCATATGGTGGAGTGACATAAAGGTCTGACTTCAGGCAGTTCTGCTCTCCACCATTCACAGACACACAGACATCATGAGGAGGAGGAGGAGGATGAAGATGAGGAGGGTGATGTTGATGACGATGATGATATAGATGAGGATGATGAAGATGATGATGAGGGTGATGTTGATGAGGATGATGGTGAGAATGATGAAGATGTTAATAATGAGGAGGATGATTATGAGGAGGATGGTGATGATAAAGGTTATGTTGATGAGGAGGAGGATGATGGTGAGGATGATAAAGATAAAAAATGAGGACGATGATGATAAAGATGAGGATGATGAAGATGACTGTGAGGAGGATGGGGATGAGGATGATGAAGATGATGACAGTTGAGGAGTAGGATGATGATGAATAGGATGATGAGGAGGGTCAAGTTGATAATGATGATTATGTGAATGATGAAGATGAT